>NW_026882349.1:0-40728 GCF_032173495.1 Musca vetustissima
TGCTAATTTTTTATAAAATCATTTTTTATATAAAATATTTAATTTATATAAAAATTAGAATAAACTGTTTAACAAATATGCCATTAGTTGGCAAAGATTGAATGCAGTATCCATCCTGCCTGTACATTTGAGGATTTCCATGCCAATGACTTTCTTCCCTTCCCTAGGTGGTGCAATCTATTCCCTGCAAAAATATACCACATGAAATAGGAAACCTATCAAATGTTTATTTTTTATTCTTAACAAAATGCAGTCAGTCGCACTTTTCTTTATCCATCCAACTAACATGTATTATGACTTCACATGTCAAACATATACAACTGTCAATTCTCATAATATTTCAATACATTTGTTTCATTTGAAGAGAGAAAAAAACAATATTTCCTTTTTTATTCGTGTCTTGGATTTGCAAAAATAAGAAAAAACATATCATGAAAATATTAATCGTTTTTGCGGGAGAAGATCGGGTGAAAAAGAAAATAACCCGCACAATACCCACGACTCCTCCAAACACATGATCCGAACGCTAGAGAACAGGGAGGCATGTATCAAAAGAAAAAAATCAATACAGTGGGGAGCGAAATGTCTGTAAAATAAAAACCCTACAACCCTGAACAAATAACAACAAACCAACAACAGCAGGGGGAGAAGCATTTTGACATGTTGGCGTGTATTGGATGTTAAACATATTTCTTTGCCTTTTTCCGTTTTCTTCAATATTTTGTTTTTTCTTCATTTTTCTTTTTTGTTGCTGTTGGTACTTTGGTGTTGCTGTGGCTGCTGCCCGACCCGACAATGTGTTTGTTGCTTGTCGTAACGTATAAATATTTTCTTAAGGCAGACAGCAGCCGACAACAACAATGCCAGCAACAACATTGGCCCAGCAACATGCATGTTGTTCGTTCGCTTGGCCCCGTCCCCCTCCTCATCCTCATCCTTGTGTTCAGTCGATAATGTCGATTAAAGTAACAGAAATATGATTTGTTGTATGCAGCTGCAAATGCATCTTGCCAATATATGGTACACACAATAACAACAAAGAAAAGCGAATGAAACGATTCAGGCGATTTTGCGTTTTTGGTCGATCATGTGTTCAGCTATAGTTCCTTTTTTTAACAGATTCTTTTTTTGTTCGTTTTGGTATGTGCTAGTGGTGTTCCCTTTCTTTAAGCAAAATGTTTTCCTCTTTTTTTTTGATTGTGCGGATTTTTACCATGAACATGATTTTCAAATCAACTTTTCAGTCAGTAAGGCATGTCATGTGTGAGAGGGGATGTGTGTTTGTTGGGCTAAAGTAAACTAACCAAAGAATTGAAATGAAAAAAATAAGAAATCTGAGCATTAAAAGCAAAAAATTTAGCTTCACTCCAAAAGGATGTAAAGTCGTCGTTCATCTATTTCGACAGATTTGCTCTTCAAACGGCATTTTTGACAGCAGCATTGAGAAATTCAACAAGGAACAAAATTGTTATGACATGCAAAGGAGGCGAACAAAAAATGCAAAGCAACAGTCTCAAGGAAATGACAAGAAATGAAATGTGGCATTGAAAGAGAAAAATCTTTATTTTAAACAAATACAGACAGACGTACAGATAGAACCTGACGCGTAGGAGTTTGCGCTAAGGAGTTTCAAGGAAGGAACTGCCAAAGAACTGATGGCAGAAAAAGTAAAGTTTTTCCAAATAAAAAATAAAAATATTTATTCTACGAATTTAGAAATTTTCTAGTAAAAAAACGAAAAATAGAAAAGAAAACCTCCCGTTAGATTCAGCTGAGCCAAACTTTTTAGTCGGACAATCAAAATACTTAAATTCGATTAAACCGATTTTAAAGTAAGTGATAATGATGCAGTTAAAGTAAATAAAAATAAAATAAAAAATAACAAACGTTAAGTTCGGCCAAGGGATGGGGATTTTCCTAAAATCTCAAAACGCCAAACCGTGATCCAATAAATTGGTTATCGAGTCCGTCCGTCTCGATAACTCACGGGGGTAGTAACCGATTTCATCCAAACTTTGCACATTGTAATATTCCTATCAAACTTAATTCAAGTTCGAAGTTCGAAACCTCTGTGTAACTGCTCTAGTAACTACAACACCACTGTGACCCTTCTCTTATAACTAAAACAATGTAGGAGTCACAGTTTGCATTTTGGGGTAGATTGATAACAATATGCAGAGTATGTATTGATTTGCTTTCGCACAAGTAAAATTAGGCTTGGTATACATAATTCCCCAGCAGTGCAGTTAAGATTAATGCAGGTAAACTATATTTACTTTATACTAATGAAAATGGCAGGTTTTATTATAATAACTTTCTTTCACACAAATCCAGCGACTGTAAAAGACTAGTAGATTGATTTTGGATTTTCCTTAAGATACTTATTGTGCAGCTAAAGTCAAATTGTGCAACAAAGTATATTGACATGACATGCTAGTACAGAATACACACTGAAAAAACTCCATTAGAATGTATACCAAGGCGCCTCAAAATGAGATTTGGAATGTAAAGGAGGCAGTGCAGCTAAGAGTGATGCAGGTAAACTAAAATGTTGGTTTGTTGTTCATAACTCTCTGGGAATCGTCGTTTAATTTGAGGCCTATAATTATTTTCGATCGTTTCTACATTGTAGGTAGTCCAGCGACTGTAAAAGACTAGTAGATTGATTTCGATTTTTTCTTCTAATATTTATTGTGCAGTTATTGTTAAGTTATGCAACAAAGTTAAATAACTTTCATTTTGATATGATAGTATAGAATATACATTAATAAGATTTTATTAAAATGTAAAACCTGCTGCCTCAAGGTTTGGAATGCAAATGACACAGTGCAGCTAAGAGTGATGCAGGTAGACTAAATTCCCAGTATATTTATAAAAAAAATCTGGTTCGTAGTTACAAATTGAGGTCTGTAATTTATTTTTTCGACAAGTATAGAGACTGTAAGACGACTAGTAGATTGATTTTTAATTTCTTTGTGACACTTATTGTACAGTTATAGTTAATTTCTGCAACAAAGTTGAATAACTTCAATATTGATATGCCCAAAATGCTACTTATATATTGTACTAGCATTTTGGGCATATTGATAATAAAAATATTTTATTAGAATGTAAACAAAGGTGACTCAAAATGAGGCGTGGAATGCAAAGGGCACAGTGCAGCTACGAGTGATGCAGCTAAACTAAATTTACAGTATATTATTAAAAACAATGCTGCTTCGTAGTTAAAAACTCTCTCTCAAGTCCAGTGACTGTGGTACTTATTGTGCAGTTAAAGTTAATTTATGCAGCTAAATTATAAAATGTCCATACTGATATGCCCAAAATGCTAGTGCAGAATATAAACTAAAAATAGTTTATTAGAATGTAAACCATTCCAATACAAACTGGCAAATGATATATCTTACAATTTCACTGAAAAAATCGCTACACACGTCCAATTTTCAATTCAATCTTGAGACAATAATGGTGTACGCGCAAATACGACGACGCCACCCGTTGGGAATAATCACAAACAATAGTTGAAGAAAAAAGTTTTTGTTTTATTTTTCAAAATTTATGTTATTGCAAAGAACTTGAAAAAGATTTGTGAACAAATTAATGAATGAGGCGAGACGAGACAAACTAAATATGCACAAGGCAACTGAAAAAATATGCAAGCAGGCAGTATGTAGCTAGAAATTCAGTGGCAGTCAGCCATCTACTGAGAAAAAGCAGTAAAGCAGCAGCGCCATGGCCAGACATTGCAAATCTTGTTGAGAATTTTTAATTAGGTTGATGAAACAATGTTGAGACGACCGACGCAGCCAGAAGATAAAGAGGAAATTTGAAAACGTGATTTAATCCTTTCGCCATGCAGCATGGATAGGGACATTGTTAGCTTGTATGAGGAATTATAAAGAGAGGGGATGAGTTAATCTGAGTTATGGTACGGCTAAAATTAGTTTGCTGGATACCAACTTCACTGTCGTTTCTTAAAAAAATATTTTTGTTTTTTTAGATTTGACAACTTCTCAAGAATTTGTCAATTCATCTACCTTTTTTCGGTTTGCATTTTTATACCAAATGGTAAATAAAGCACTCAAAAATTTTTGTTTTTTTTTTTTGCAAATAAAAAATATGCAAACGAAACGCAAAAAAATATGCTAAAATTTGAGAAAACAAAAGTAATGACCTTGAACATGAAAAACAAAACAGAACGACAGAATATGAAATTTTTGCCAAGTAAATAATATTGTGAAAGAGGCAAAATATTGAAAAAAGGTAAATAAACAAGTAAACACCTATTATCGCTAATTTTTACGTTATTAATTTGTTATTGTTGTTGGCTTTTTTTGCAAAATCAACAATGAAGCCCGTTTTTTGGTTGCAAAAAACGTAAAAAATAAATAAACCAACAACACCTAAAAAAAAAACAAATTAACACAGTTAAAAATATTTTATGGTTTTTTTATTTGCAATTTGGTTAAACAAAGGCAGGGCATTGTTTTATTTATTTTATTGTCTTTTTGTCATGATGTTTTTTTTTTGCTTTGGGGGTACGCCCGGAGGTAGGGACTCAATGACAAACATATTTTGGGGGTAACACTCACATTAGAACTAGATAATAAACAAATTAATTGTGAGCACGTGTTGTTTTTTATACTTCAATATTAAATCTATTTTTATAAAAGTTTAGGAACAGTGGGGCCTGATTAAAATGGAGGCGGATTTTTTAGGGATACATAATAATCGGGGACCACTTCTAGACTTTTTAACCTAAAAAGTCGAGTCCTATGTCTGACGTTTGTGACAAATAATTGCAACCACAAATTGGATTTAAACAAAATCGGAGCAGAGTGGAAATTGGTATTGCAATCAAATGTGGACTTTATTTTTCAACATCAATAATAATTCGCACCGAAAATCAGACCAAAGAAAATCGACTTCTGTTCAGTACAAGACATCGACAAATGTAGGAAGTCTTACTAATTTTAATTAATATTTATGTTATAATTAATAATTATAAATCGCCAACACTACTGAAAAATTAAAATTATTAATTAGTTTATTATAAATTATTCATTTTAGCACGGTTTTACTGTGCACACACTCATATTTTTTTCAAACAAGCATGATAATTTGTTATTCTTGTTGTTGTATTAAATCAAAAAATAAAACTGGGCCAATAAATGCAAAATTTGTTTTTTGTTTATATGAAGAAAACAAAACAGAAATCAAGAATAACAACACCAATTTCAATTTAGCAAACATAAGAATTGTGAATAGATGGGAATAATTTTTGGTATTGACAACAGGAAACCAACCAAATGATAAATTGTAAACAAATGAAAAAGTGTCAGGGTTTTTTTATGGGTACACACATATAGAATAGAAACGGTAGAAGAAAAAATTAACACAAACTTGCAGAACATGTTGAAATGGATGATTTTTTTTAATTTTTAGGAAAAATTAAAACAATAAAAATTAATAGAAATGGTATGCAGCGAGTCATTAGAAAAAACTTTTATAACCATCAGAACTATTAGTGCTTTTGAAAATATTCTTAATAATGCCTTAATCCTTCCTTACATAAGTAGCCTTAAAACATATACGCCTCAGCCCATCCAAAAGTGATCTTAAAACAGCGCTAAAAATCTACGCCGTAGTCTACAAAAAGTCCTTCCAGCGAGTATTTTTGGAGGGACTAATTTGTAGATTTTGAGGATATTGTTTGTGTAGATGTTATGGTAATTGTTCGGAGAATAAAGGCATATATTTTAAAGACTACTTTGGGATGGTCTTCTAAAGTTAGTCTGAAAAACCCCTCCAGTACTTCCAAGAATATTCTGAAAAATCTACACCCAGTCAAAAATCTACGCCGTGTCATTTAAGAATGTTCTTAAAAATTTACACCTTAGACTTTCCAAAAATAGACTTAAAATTTTACGCCTTAGTGATTAAAAAAAATTTCCTTAACTGTCCTTCAAAAATATATCTTCCGAAAATAGTCTGAAAAATGTTCCTTAGTTCATCCAATAAAATATTTTCTTTAAAAAAATCTACGTCTTAGACATTTGACAAATATTTTTTTTTTAAACCTATGTTTATGCCTTTAACAATTACTTTTTAAATCTTTCTACAGCTTAGGCATATGAAAAAATATTTTCGTTAAAAATTCTACGCCTTAGACCTTTAAAAATATTCTTCAAAAATCTGCTCCGCCTTGGAACTTTGAAAAATATTTTCAAAATTGTTATCTTTAAGAAATCTACGTCTGAGGCCTTCGAAAATGTTTTCTTTAAGAAATCTACGCCTGAGGCCTTTGAAAAATATTTTCGAAAATGTTTTCTTTAAAAAATCAGCACCTGAGGCCTGTGAAAAATATTTTCGAAAATGTTTTCTTTAAGAAATCTACACCTGAGGCCTTTGAAAAATATTTTCGAAAATGTTTTCTTTAAGAAATCTACACCTGAGGCCTGTGAAAATTATTTTCGAAAATGTTTTCTTTAAGAAATCTACACCTGAGGCCTTTGAAAAGTATTTTAGAAAATGTTTTCTTTAAGAAATCTACACCTGACGCCTTTGAAAAATATTTTCGAAAATGTTTTCTTTAAGAAATCTACACCTGAGGCCTTTGAAAAGTATTTTCCAAACTGTTTTCTTTAAGAAATCTACATCTGAGGCCTTTGAAAAATATTTTCGAAAATGTTTTCTTTAAGAAATCTACGCATGAGGCCTTTGAAAAATATTTTCGAAAATGTTTTCATTAAGAAATATACGCCTGAGGCCTTTAAAAAATATTTTCGAAAATGTTTTCTTTAAGAAATCTGCGACTGAGGCCTTTAAAAAATATTTTCGAAAATGTTTTCTTTAAAAAATCTACGCTTGAGGCCTTTGAAGAAATATTTTCGAAAATGTTTTCTTTAAAAAATCTACGCTTGAGGCCTTTGAAGAAATATTTTCGAAAATGTTTTCTTTAAAAAATCTACGCCTTGGGTTTTTGAAAAACATTTTCTTTAAAAATCTAGGAGTTATGCCATTTAAAATTATATTTAGATGTATTCCGATATAGAAGATCTACTAGGATTTCGTAAATATTTTCTATTTACAAAAGACCCTTTGATCAAGTACTATATCTCTAGTAAGCATCTTCCTCCTTGAAATAAAATTCCCAATTCCAATTTCAAATATTGGAATTGGGAATGACATTTGTTTTTTTTATTTTTCGACTTTGAAAAAGATCTTAAAATATTATTTTCAAAAAACAAACATATTGTTTATGTGTCCACGGAGAAATATTCTTTAAAAAATCCAGGCTCATTGGCAAACTTCCTTTCAAAAATATTTCACAAAATATATGCCTATGGCTCTGCTGGTCCTCGATAAGGCATCTCATAAGATATTTTATCTATAGAATTTATATTATATATCTATAGAAGTTATATTATTTTATCTATAGAAGTTATATTCAGATGTTTTCCGATATAGAAGATCTACTAAGATTTCGTAAATATTTTCTATTTACAAAAGACCCTTTGATCAAGTACTATATCTCCATTAAGTGCCTTCCTCCTTGAAAAAAAATTCCCAAGCCCAATTTCAAATATTGATTTTTCATTTCCTTTAAAAACCCATTTTAAAATATCGACAAAAAAACAAATTGCCATAATTTATCATTTCTCTATCCCGACTATTTGTGTACATAAAGTATATAATAAACAAATAAAAATATAAAAAAAAACAATATTTATTTCCATTTGAGTGGAGCAATCATTGTATATCGCATGAAAAGTAAAAGCAATTTTCCTTGACCCCAACAATAAACTAAGTCAATTTTCAATTTCCACTTAATGAAATGATGAAGATGATGGCGATGACGACGATGGTTGTGACTATTATATGACGATGATGGAAGCGAATAAACAAACATCTGGGCATATTTAAAACAGATTTCAATGGCTACAACGTTAATGGTCAATGGTAATTTCTGTTGCTATTCGCAAAAAAAAAAAAAATACAGCCAACCATATGCACTCTATCATTAAAGAAAACCCATCATTGTGGGTTGAGATTTTTCTGTTTTTTTTTTTTTTTGCGAAACAAATTTGCATACAATTTTTTATAATTTATACAAATCAGAAATAACAAATTAAAGAGGGAGGAGAAGTGCTTACGAATTACCAAGAAAATTGGCCACTTTAATTATATTAGCTAAGACATAATAAAAATTACTTTTTTGGTCAAGGTCAATAAAAGTGTATAATGGGAGAATGGGTTTAATGTTCTTTGATAATAATAATGAGTACCAAATAATGCCTTCTAACACTTTTGTAATTGAAAATGGTGTATAGAAAATACATTCATTATTTTGTGGTTAATTATTCAATATAATAATTTGACAGGTAATGGCCTTTTTAAGAGCTTAACAAAAAAAATGACAACTGAATACATTTAAAGTGAAATGTGAATGAGATAGAAAGCCATAATAATAATTTTCACCATTAACCTTGACATTGAAATTCGAAAGACAAGATAGAGACGACGCCACATAGTCTAAAAAAGAATAAATCAGACGACGCAAATATGGCCAGCCAAAAAATAAATTACTGACAACACCATTAAAGAATAAATACCTATTGACAGTAGTATTTTTACCTTACTTTCTTACTTGGAAACAAAGTGAACTACACACTTGAAATTAAAAAAAAAAAAATACAAACATTGTGCAATCATATCATGACAGATAAATAAAAAAATATGTACAGCAACCCAAAAAAATAATAAAAATATCAACGAGTCACACTTGAAAATGGCGTATTGAATGAATTGGGTAGTTGAAAAATTCTATAAATATCACACAGAATAAAATGTCGTCATCAACAAACTTATGTTTTCATTTCTGGCAAAAAAATATTAAAAAAAATGTTTTTTTTTTTGTCTGTAGAGTTTTTGTGTAATTCGATCACCTGATAGTTTCACAACACTTTTTAAGTTTACTTTATGGCTGGTCTAAATTTATACACTACGTGCGACTATGTTCTAACAGGGATGTATATACTCAGGTTGGAACAGTAGGGCAGGGTAGAATAAATTTATACCAATTGCAAATGAATCCAAAATAAAAAATTACTGCGAATTTGGTTAAAAATAGATAACTTTGGCAGGGCTGCCCTAAAAGGTGGATCAAAATGTCAAATAAAGCCAATTCGATTTGAAATACGGAATGATATGGGGTACCATGTGGGGTCTAGGCTAAAAAGTTGACCAACATTTATTATTCTTAGTAGGTATATATAATATTGCATATAGCTCTCAAATAAATTCTTAAAAAATATTAAAAATACTTTAAAATATTAAAAATAATCCATAAATACAATTATACAAAAAAATATTCCCAAAAACCAAAGCTGACTAATTTTCCAATAAAATTAAAAAATGTGAGCGGAGCAGTATAATCGGACGGGGTCGACCATACGATACCCTAACACAACTATTACGGAACTCAAACTTTCTGTGGATGCTTATTCCGATTCGATATAAACGAAACACATTTTAATGGTCTTCTGTGGGAGAGAAGTAGCGTTCATAATTCATAATTCAGAACTGCCCTTCATTGTATACTTTTTAAGGGTTTTCAAAAGAAAAAAAAATTTCCTAACTTCCCAAGAAAAAAATCATATATAGGTTTCTATAGAAAATAATACCTAAAAACCATATTCTGAGGAAAATAAGACCTCCTAAAGGTCATCCATCGATGTTAGATTTTCTAAAGTTGACTAATAAAAATGTAATGGTCTAAGGAAATTATCTAAGAGTTTATAGAATGGAGGTACTTCCAATGTTATTGTATAGTATGTTGTAATAAATTCTATCGAAAAGAAGAATATTTATATAGAAAACCGCCTATAAATCTTATATAGCATAATATATAGAGCCAATTTGATCCATAGTATTTTATAAGCCTTCTAATGTTAAGAAAAAAATTAAAATATATTCCACTTTGAAAAAAATATTCCTCAGAACTTCTTCACAAAGAAAGTGAAAGTTTCAAATTTTTATATTCCAAATTCTAGTTAAATTTCACAGACAAATTAACTGGCCATTGTCTCATGTGATAATGGAATGCCAGCCATAAAATCTATAATTTCTTACCCGCTCTATTAAATTATTCTCCCCGTTCTATTAAATTACGTGATTTGTATTTATTATCGATGTTTTTGATATTTTACTCCTCCCACTGTCCCACCAAAGTGTGGCGCTTCATTATGCAAAATTGATTTTTGAATTCCAAAATAACAATTTTCTGCTGTTATAGATGCAATGCAATACAATTTTTAGCGATTTTTATCGGGCAATTTGTGTATTAAAAACCAGTTTATTAAATCGAAATTTATGAATTATCTTAATTTTAGCACAAATATTGCAGTAACCTTGAAAAAAATAATGTTTTGTTATTTATTTCTTCGTCTTCAAACAAAAGTTTGTCGGTTTAACGAAACGAAGAAATTATAAAATAAAAAAATTCCCCGATTAGTAACTTGCATAAAAGAGAAAATATGCAAAAATAAAAATATGTTACCCGAAAACAAAAGTTTAAAGATAACACTCGAAAAAAACCAGCAGCTGTTCAACAAACCGGAATTATGAATAATATTTTTTTGAAACACCAAAAAACAACTAATTATAAAAACAATACACGCTTAAAATGTATCCACATAATTTCTAATCATCTATTGTTTTGGTAGTTGCAAAAATATTACTCATAATTTAAGAATTTAAAATAAAAAAAAATATGAATTATGGTCCTTCGAGCTGTTTTCCTAATTTAAGTATTTAAAATAAAAAAAAATTGGGTTATGAAAAATAAAAATGTTGGTCCTTCGAGCTGTTTTGTGATTGATAATTTGAAACGAATTTATAGATCATATGTTTATAATAAATTTTTTTTTAATATTGTCAAGTCGAAGGACCAAATTTTCTATTTCTATTTTACAATTGTATTTTGTCCGTTCGAAATATTCAGGTTTAACCTCTATTATTTTTGTATTAAAACGTCTATTTGTTGAAAAAATATGCCCTAATTCCAAAATAGGCGTTCCACAGATTCCCGTAGGTTTGGTTTTGGTCCTTCGAGCTGGTGAATGTAATTACTCTATACACTCAAAAAATAATCTATTTAATTTCAGTCCAATTTTTATTTGCATTTTAATTTCCTGTTATTGAAATGCCAACAAAAAAAAATGTTTTAAAATAAAACACAACAACCTTGACCTACCGAATTCTGCACTCACTCACTCCCAAACGAAAAGGAAATGCATAATAAACAATGAAATTTGTAATTTTTATTTAAGCAAAAAAATAAAAATTAACATAATTTCTCGAAACTCGGTTAGTGATTAAGGCAATAAATAAAGGAAAAAAATAACAACGAATAAATAAATAACAACAATTTAAGCAGATGATAATGGGGAGTGTTGAAAAAAACAAAAACAAGAATGACACGATAAAACAGAAACTAAATTTTAATTAAATGTGCCACAAGACCGAACGAGTGTAGAAAGACTTTGCCTTAAAAATAAACAGAGATAGTTCTCTTCCTAGTAGAATTTTCATAAATATTTTCTTCAAAAGCCCTCGATTCTATGGAAATTTTTGTAATACGAAATAATTTCCGTAGATATGTCTTCTATTTCATGGAAACCTTCAGAAGGTCTTCTATTCTTAACAATACTGCGGGTCGAAATTTTTATACCCATCACAATGGAGGAAGTTATGTTCAAAAGTGGATCGTCTCCATATATTTCAGGTGGGAGGTATGTTACCCTCTGAGAAACCAAAAATGCAGCCTCGGAAAAAATTCGGCTAGGTCTTAAACTGGTCTGGACCTTCATACGCCAAAAAACATAGACCTATATCAACGATTGTTCGCAGAGCTGCATAGTTCTCTTCCTTAGTAGAATTTTCATATTTTCTTCAAAAGCCCTCGATTCTATGGAAATTTTTGTAATACAAAATAATTTCGGTAGATATGTCTTCTATTTCATGAAAACGTTATGAAGGTCTTCTATTCTTAACAAGACTGCGTGTCGAAATTGTTATACCCATCACTATGGAGGAAGTTATGTTCAAAAGTGGATCGTCTCCATATAGTCCAAGTGGGAGGTATTTTCCCTGAGAAACCAAAAATGCAGCCGCGGAAAAAAATCGGCTAGGACCTTCAAAATACCTTAAACCGGTCTGGACCTTGATATGCCAAAAAAACCATAGACGTATATCAACGATTGTTCGCCCGGAAGTCTTTTATCCTATCAGACCCCGAAATGCCAAATTACAGCCACTTCGGTTGATAAATTAGAGTAGGAACTTGATCGGGGATTACTTCAATGTATGTACGCACTTTACGAATGTTCTGGAAAAAGGCGTGGATTTTTTAAAAATATTTTTTTGGAAAGAATTATTAAGGCGTGATAACACACTAGACACACATTTAAAAGACTTCGATGAGAGTGTTTCGAGAGTTTTCTATATAAGTCATTTGAAAGGGCCTATGTAAAGAAAGACTAGAAGCTCCTCTATTAAAGACATTTAGAATGTCTTCTATAGGAAATTGAAGGTTTTCAATTCTTAAAAACTTCATACAAATTCTAAAATTAGAGAAATAAAAAAGTCTTCACTTACCGAACTCTCTCCGAATACAATTCCACCTCTTTGACTTTTTGTTGCAACAGCAATTGTTGCTGTTCGAATGGTGACAAATGTTTGAGACCATTGGCAGAAGAGCACTGCTGCTGTTGTTGTTGTTTAATCAATAAAGCTGTGGTTGCAACTACTGAAGCGGTAGTAGCCGGATTAGAAGATCCTAGACCGCCGCCTACACCATTTCCCAACAGGGCAGACGATTGTAATCCATTAAGAATATTTTTAGTTAGAGATGATTGAGCCTGCTGTTGTTGCATTAATGAGGTTTGATGTTGTTGTTGCTGCTGCTGATTGTTTAAGTTGGCCTGAGGTTGATAAAATCCATTTAAATTTAAATTTTGTAATGTGGCCAATTGATTGGTGGTGACGCTGGTGCCATTCGCCAGACCGTTGGAAGATATGGTGATGGTGGTTGGTGCTGGAACCATGGTTAGTTCACCAGCACCACTGCAGAAGGATATGGCCGAGGGTGAGGTGGAACCACTGTGGCTATTGCTGGCCGATGAGAGGCTATTGGTGCGTGGGCGTAAATCCAAACCCAAAATATTATTGGAGCCATTCAATAGATTATTGATTGAGGACATGACGGTGGCCGGTAGCTCAGCTAGGCCCGAAGAAGATTGGGTGTTGTTTTGTATTGGATTTTGTTGCTGTTGCTGATGATGCAAACCCGAACCAATGACACCGACATTGGGTGTACTATTGTTAGTGGCTGAAGAAGATGATGTGGAATTTGAAACGTTAGAAGAAGAAGAATTGTGATGACCAACTTGGTTGTTATCGGTGGTTTTGTGGTCCAGCACACAATTATTTCCATTGGAAGAAACTCCATTGGACATTTGTTGTTGTTGCTGTTGAGATTGCTGCTGCTGCTGACCATTGACCTGCAAAGGTGCCAAAGTTTTATTCGACTGCGTTGTTTGTTGCTGCGACTGCTGTTGGGGTTGTTGTTGTTGTTGCTGGCGATTCCGTTTATTTTTCTTTTTCTTCTTATCCTCATCCTCCTGACATCCACCATTTGTTGTACCATTACCATTCATTATCCTTTGGCCACCATTCATGGAATATTGTTGCTGGCCAGCAGGCTTGGGTGCTACCCATTCCAAATCCTTGCGTAAATGGCCTCGGGAACATTTGCAGCCACACACCTTATAGACCAAATCGTAGCCTTTTTTGGTCCATAGATTTTGTGCCTTTTGACGATCAGACCATGATCGGGCCCTACCACCCATTGACTTGAGGGATTGTAGAACGGACTGTTCCCAATTTTCGAAGCACTCCCGATGCATATACTGACCCACATTACAATTCTCATTGTTGCAAATCACTTTCACACAATCGGCGAGATCATCCAAATTGATCAGGGGAGAATCGGATTTGAAGCACTCACCACCAGGATGGCAACAATGAACATATTGATCTCCCTTATTGTTGTTGCTGCTGTTGTTATGATTAGGAGTCAATGTATTATTGTTGTTGTTGCTGCTGGTGGTTATTGCGGTTTGCATGGGTGACATATTGTTGGCGCCGTTATTCGTATTACCGTTGTTGTTGCTGATGCTGTTGCTAATCCCAGATTCCTCGTTGAGTTGCGTAGGTGCTGACGTCGTATAGAAGCTATTAAAAAGCGTCGTTGCCGCTGATGACGCCGTGCCAGAATTGGCCACCAAAAACGGTGAAGATGTCGCACCGCCGCCTGCCACCACCGATGACAAAGATGCTGAGGAGGACGATGACGACGACGTTTGATTTGCGGTTGATTGTTGTTGCGGTGTTTGCTGCTGCGTTACAATGCTGTTGGTATTGTGATTGCGACGTGGCGCCATAAGTAGCATTTAAATGGGGGGCTAACTGTGTGGCGATAACGAAGAAACGGAATTTTCCCGTTGACAGAAAACTTATTGCAAAATCAAAAAATATAAATGCAGTAGTTTTTTTTTTGCTTCTTTTTTATTTATCAATATGGAGTTGTTGAAAATTGTTGTCGTTGCAAAACTCGTTTTATTAATTCATTTTTTTTTAATTTTGTTTTGTTTGGCGATAAAAATGTTGCTATTTTTACATTTTTGTGTTGTTGTTTGTATAAAAATATGAAATCTAAATTTTTATTTTTATTGCTTTACTGCTTTTTCACTGCTTGTTTTTTTCTATTTTAATATTATAAAAAATACTTTGTTCTGTTATTAAAAGTGTTTAAGTGATATTTATTCTGCAAAAGTCTTAAATTTTGAAAATTGTTTAATTTCTGTAAAGAAAGGATAGAACTTTAGTTTAATATTTCAATTTTTATGGAAAATTGTCAAATTCACTATCTTATCACAAATAAAATTAAATATTAATTGCCAAAAAATTTGTTATTAAGTGGACCTTCATAATTCACCACATTATTGATTTCGATTGTAATTTCAAAATTAATTCCAAAAAAACAAATTAAGGGATCCTAGAAGATAAAATAACAACCTTAACAAAAACGAAATGCCGTCTTACCCTTCAAGAAACGAAAGAGAACGTGCATAGATTTAGTATGAAACAGGAGTATGACCGGCTTTCGAAACGTTTAAACTTTGTATTTACAATTTTAAGGGACTTTCTAAAGTACCTAAAGTTTCGAATTAAAAAAGGAACACCAAAATATTGTATATCTTTAAACCGAGAGGAATCAAAATCAGGCTATATGCCGAAAATACGTATATATTAAATATTTATTTTAAGGAGTTGTTTTAACCTCGCAAAACTAAAAATAGTCAAATTACGTTTATTTCATTATTCGTTATAAACGATATGAAAATAAAGGCAGCATATTTCTCTGGACCTTAGGATATTTCGTTATAAATGGTACCATTATAAAATATTTCGACTATACTTCCAAAATATGAGACTAAGTGCATAATGCATTTTTTATGAGTAGTTAATTCCTCCTATGAAGAACTTTATATGTCAAACTACGGCTATTTTTACAGACTATGTACATTAAAATTAGAAATTAAGATATGTGATTTAAAATGTTTCAACCTTTTCAGGTACCTAAAGGTACCTGATCATTTTATAGATATGTAAAAATATCAGGATGTGCAAAGATAGTGGTAAATTCAGATTTCATTTGATCATAGCTTCCCTTAACGTAGGTAAGTAAAAATTACGAAGTACAAATTTCAAAAATGTGGCAAGCACAAGAATGAGTAGGTCGATAGAAAGTTCTTTGGTCACGATCTAGTTTAGGTAAATATATTTATTTAAGACAAGGTTTGGTCAATTCGCGTACTTCATTCGTATTATATTACACTTTTATTTTTTGACTTTGAAACTATGTCTAAAATTCTTCTGAGCTTTTATAATTAATTTAATCATAAAATCGATTAACCAGAATTACTATACAGTAAAATCTCGATAATCCGCATTATCCGGTAATATGGTCTGCATTTCACAACTCATTGCGTATTCTGTAATCCGGTTTTTTGTGCTCTATTTGATTATAAGATCCAACCTAACATTTGAGTCGGAAATAGGGATTTCGCCATTGTTATCTGTGAGGAATCCACCATAGGCCAGACATCCCATTTTTGGCCATAATTAGAGCAATGGGTTTATGAAATAAATAAATATCAGATATAAAGGTTTCGAGGACGCTTATTTCGATTCTACAAGAAAAAAATAAAGATTCAATAGGGTGGACCGAAAACAGCAGTCAATTTTTTTAAAGTTTGAATTATCAAATTATTATTTTGGTTTTGTAGAGCTATGACCATCGATTAAAAATGTAAAATCAGATTTTGAAAATCAATTAAAATTAATCCAAAATTTGGCATTAAATATAAGAAAACCCCAAATATTTCATATCTTTGCAGTATATAAAATCCGAAATATGGCATACTTTAAATAAATTGTAATTATAGCCAATTTGATTGAAAAACGTGCTCAAATTCCTGGCCCATAGTTGAATCTTTTAAATATTAAAATGTTGCCTTAACCATTTGGGAAGATAAATTCGAAATTCATTTATTTTAATTTTTATTCAACTCAATAAAGAATTATTATTTAAAAAAACTTGCCAGAATCATTCCGGAATGTTGTTCAAACTGAATATTACAACATGTAACATTTTGACCAAAATTACTACTTGATATTTCGTTTATAAAAAAAATAGTTGGTGGCACTATTTAAAAGCCTAACTGGTGAGGTTAATTTTTACACCTATCCGTTAAGAATATATACTTTTCTAACACTTACAAACTATAAAAAAAAAAATTAAAAAACTTTTGTATATTAGATTTTACATCTCAAGCGAACTGGAATTTATTTCAGAAGAATTTGGCGAAAATTTACTGTCATGTTAATGTACTACTAGGCAAATTCCATTAATGGCAAAAATTAATTTCGAGGAATTCACATTTCTAAGGCCCGGAATTTCTCGAATATAACTCCTTATTTTGTGGGAAGAAATATTTAAATTACGAACTTATGTTTAGAAGAACAAAACACTGAAAACGAGAAAAAACCCTATACGGCGAGTGGCAAAGATTTATTTTTAACGGTGAGAATTAAATATTTTTCCAAAATATTATGTTTTCCTGACTCTAAGAATCGATTTCTTTGATAAACGGTTTTGTGGGTGGAACTCAAATTTGTGAGATAGGGAGCTTGATAATTTCTCAAATATCCTTCTAGCATTTAAATGACAAATACACAAATCCACTAAAAATTAAAATAAAAAATGAACGAAAAACTGAGTGCATCTTTTACAAGAAACATGGCTTATATTTTCATTTGAGTTAACCTCCAAGAAAAGTCTAACATTTTTACAAACATAACTTTTTCCCGAGATATTGGATTTCAAAGTTCCGAACATCCCCATATTTTAACATTAATTTTTTCTGAGAGGTGGCACTAAAGGTAATTTCTTACCTTCTTTGTTCTATGAAAATTTGTTGTTACTTCAATTTATTCTTAATCCATATTTTTCTCCGATTGGATTAATTCCATATCACATTGGCAGAAAAATTCAATATCACATTGCATTGATTATTTATTTATTCCCCACTTTACTCTCACTTTCATTTTCACTTCTAAAGTTTACTTCTATCATCCTCTCAAAATGACTCATCTCACTTCACCTATTCATTTTTGATAGGATAGTGTAAAACTGACAATTCAATGATTAACAAAAAAACACTCAAATAATTAATTCCTTTAATACCTGTACTGCACTTGCATTTACTTTTATTTTTGATTAATAACGAAAATTCACATTGTTGTCTGGCACATTTTTGTTGTTTTGTTTTGGTTTTGATGTTTTCTTTTTGATTGATTTAATAACACAACTGTCACTTTTTACGCACCGGTCACTGTGTGTTGTGATGTCGAGCAAAAAAAAAATAAAACAAATCAAAAACAACGGCACACACAAACACACGCAGAAATAATACACAAACAAAAATCTGTGGCTGCTGTTATTATTTCTGTTGTTGCTGCTTGCTCTGCTTTGCTCCTGTGTGAATGTTATTGTTATTATTGTATTTTTTCGTCTTCTTGTTTTCAATAAAAAAAATTTAATCCATAGAAATTTTCAGCGTTGAATGACTTTTCTTCATTGGAGCCATACACACACGCACACACACTCGAGTTCGTAGATCAGTAAAAAAAACACTCGCGAATTTTTTGTTATTCGTTCACGGTACACGAAAGAATTTTAATTCAATGGCAACTGCAACCAGAGGAGAGTGTATTGTCCAAAGAAATTTAATTAATTTTATTTCTTTCAATTTATAAAAAGTGAATGAGAAAAAGTCCACGAGAATGCTCCACTTGAAAAATGAATGATGATGATGAATTCAAAAAAATTGTTTTTATTTTTTTCAGTTGTTGCTGATATTCAAGGATTGCCCACCACTGAGCCTGGTCGTTTTCTCCCCTCTGCTAATGGTACCAGAGTTTGGTTTGATCTTCCTCTTTTTGTTTTTGTTGCTGTAAATGCCATAAATTTACAGTTATTCCTTTTCGTATGAGGTGGAAATTACAATGAGGTGTAAATTACAGCACACGCACACAACACGACAAACATATGAATGTCTTTCGCAACTTGTTTGTGCACGTTTTTCTATTTTCTTGTTTGTTTGAGAAGAATAGCAGCAGACAATTTTGGCAATATTTGCTGTTGTTTTATTTTTTGTTCTTGATGTTACAGAATTTGTTTTGCACTTGTGCTTGTCTGATTTTGGTTTGTTGTTCTCAATTGTTGTTGTTTTGCACTTTATTCCAGTTTTTTTGGTCGGTTATCCTCACAATTTATTTAAACGTTAACTGGGAGGGATGTAGGCGTACGACGTAAACCCGAATAAAAATGTTTTTCGACGTTGTTGTTGTTGTTTTTGTTTTCATTAATAAACCCGAAAAATCATGCATGCAATTGATTTTCTGATTATTGTTGTTGTTTTTTATTTATTTCTGCTTTATCTTTACCGTTTTCGTCGTTCTAGTAGGAATTCTTTTGTTTTCTGTATTATATTTTGATTATACGATTAATTGTTTTGTTGTTGTTGTTTTTTTCACTTCCAAAACTTCTCGGTTTTGTTTCCATACAAAAAAATATTTCTTATTTTTTGGTGGTGATTTTTTTTCTTCGTTTGAATAGAAAACAAAATTTTAATGGGGTATTGCAATTTTGTTGTTGTTGCTGCGCTTGCTTTTCACAGTTGCTGTTGTTGTTGGTCTTGTCTTGTTAACGAGCGCGCTCCGAACTCTCTCACATTCAATTCAACACAACTTGTTCAGCAGAAAGCGAAATTCATACTAAAAATTCACAAGAAAAATTGTGAATGAAGCTACCCAACCGGGGCGCAGTAACTGCGGCGACGCCAGCGTCGGCGGCATGCACAACGGCAACGAGACGGTTCAAACATGTGCTTGGCCGAATGGATGGCGGCAGCACTCGGCTGTGTATGCTGCTGTGTGTTGTGCGGCTAGCATGCCGAGCATTGAGAAAACAAAACATTTCTCTTGCTCTCTGCCGTTGGATTTCTTTAGTTCTCTAGAAAGTACTCTCTCTCTCGCGTGTGTATTCTCCGTGCCGTTAATAAAAGGCCAGCACACACTATTAGAATTTTGTATAAAGTTCTCAACTGTTTTAGGGGGTGATTGTGTGCCAAGTGGTGGTGGTGGTGATGGCACAGTTGCTGTTTCCTACTCACCCTACTAACGGTATTGGTTGTTGAGCAGCTGAAAATATGCTATTCTGCACAAATCCCAAATGAAATTCTTATTTGAATGTGATTTGCAGGCGGCAGTGGGAGTGTGATGGAGTAAGTATATCTATCTAACATTAAAGTTTGCGGTGGTTTTTGAACAAGAGTGGGTGGGTGGGTTTGTTTCTAACATCTCCTTCTAACCTTAAAACCAAGCGTCCCCGAATAAGGGTGGGTGAGTTTTCTTCACACACACAATTTTTTTTCCTTCGGTCCTTCTAACATGAATGACAATTTGTTTTATTCTGTTGCTTGGTATAAATTTTTCCTTTTCATTTCAGGTTCAAGGATTCTTATTGGAGGATTGGTTCGATGCGATTCTGTGTGTGTGTTTGGTTGTGTGTGCGTAGGAAAATGTTTCATTAACTTTCCTTTTTTCCCATCGCCAGATTTTGGGGTGGAAAATTTTTGGCGCAAATTTTCCTCTTCGTTTGGCAGGCGAACGCACAGCTAACAAACGAACTGTGTGAAAATCGTCAAGTTTTTCCATGCAACGAAGGTTTCATTAATCCTTAAGTTACAACGAATTTTCAGTCACAGTCTGACTGTGGTGGAGTGTGGTGTGGTGTTGCTTTGGGCAAAAAAGGATACGAGAAGAAGGTAAATTTTTCTTGTTTTCCATATCTTTTTGCTGCTACTTCGGCTTACAAAAATAAGAAGAAGAAAACGAAAATTTCGTATCAAGGCTGGTGTATTAATTCTTGTGTGTGTTTCTTTCGTTTTCTTTTAAAGGTGAACATTTTTTCTCTCCTGTGATTTTAAATGGTGATATAAGCTCAAAGCTTAAACATATCCTGATAGCTATCAGCTACCAAGTAGAGATGACTATCGGATGCAAGTAAAAATAGCAGTAATCCACATAGTGAAAGTTATGCCTCGTACTTGTGGCATCAAACAAACAGGAATAAATAAGAACCCCCACAATTAGGTGGCAGGCGGCCTACCAATAAAGGATTATGGGGTAACTTGAGACTATTTTTTCCTGAGTTAATTAAACTGACACGGTGGATTATAAAATAGTGTGTGGAGATTTTTTCAAATACTGTGGTAAGTTTTAAAAAAAATATTTGATAATATAAAATATTTGATAATATAAATTATATAATGAAATAAATGAATTTATTAGACATTTTTATTTATATATTTATTTTTTATTTATTTATTATTATTTTTTTTTTTTTGTGATAAAAACATATTTTTAAAGATATTGAAAACATACAAAATAGATCAAAATATTTTTAATAACATAAATTGCTTCAAAAAACACATATTTTTAATTAACAAAAAAAAATAAATAAATTTAATAAAAATATAACATTTTTTTTAATTAAAAAAATGGAAATGTTTTAGCATTTCTTTTTATAAAACAAATTAATTTCAAGAATCAATTATAAAATGAAATATATGAATTTATTACAAATTGATTTTAATAAAATAAATGGTTTAAATATATTTATTTTTAATGTTTTTTATTTTTTATATTTTTTTATTATGAACTAATAATATATGATTTTTAATAGTAAGCTAATAAAATATTTTTCAACTTTTTTCTCCTTTTCAGATAATTTTTTTCCTTTTCACATATGTGATATTTTTCGAATGTGATAACAAAGTTCTAAACTGAAAACCCCTGGGCCTATTGATAATGTTCGAAACATATCAGCTCAATTGAAAGACTTGGGCCGTTTAAACGGATCGGTGTAAGGATGCTAGGAAATGGTTTGGCATGGACTACTCCTCACACACACTAAATCGGAATAATGCTCAAAGCATTCCAAGTCCCAAAATATATAGGGGACTACACAATGTGTCTTCGAAAACTACATTTTAAAGCAAAAACTTATGGAACGAAACGAGAGACGTAATTGATAACTGAGGATGGACGACAAATTTTGAACTGTGATAATTAAGGAAACCAACTGTGATATTTTTTAGATTAGTAAACTGTGATATTATATATGTAACTACAAACTGTGATAATTGTTATATGAATTTTATATATATATATATATATGTGTGATTATATTTATTTATTATTATTCATTTTTATTCTTGTACTGAAATTAATTTATTATTATATTTTTTCCATAAATTTCATTTCTTATTAATTTTATATAATATGATATATTTTAATTAATTTTATTTAATATTAATTTTAAATGTATTTTGTTTTCTATTAATTATAATTTTTTAAATAATTGATTTTATTATGCTTTTCGATTTTATTTGTGATTTTTTTAATTAATAACTTGTTATTTAATTTATATTTTATTATTATATTTTTTCCATAAATTTCATTTTTTTAATTTTATATATATATATATTTTAATTAATTTTATATAATATTTATTTTAAATGTTTTTTGTTTTTCATTAATTATAATTTTTTAATAATTGACTTTATTATGATTTTCAATTTTATTTGTGATTTTTTTAATTAATAACTTGTTATTTAATTTATATTTTTTGTTTTATTTTTAAAGTTTTTTTAATTTTTTCTTGCTTTCCAAATATGTTTTTTTTATAATAAAAAGTTTTTATTTCACTTTTATTTCCTTTGCATTTTTATTTATTACAATTTTTTTTTTTGTTAAGTTGGTTTTAAAATTGATACATTCTTCTACAACTTTAAATTTTTGAATTTAAGAAAAATTGGATGTCTCAATATTTTTGTTTTTTATTTATTCCTTTCAAATAATTTCTGTGATAACATAATTGCAACTGTGATATACTACTGTGATAAAAATATTTTTATATTCTGTTACATTTTTAATTTCTAAAAAAAAAACATTTATTTGTATTTTTAATATTTTAAAATATATATATTACGTAAATATATTCATATATTATAACATTTCGAAATAATCAGGCAACTGAGGGCCTTTTTATTGAAATTGTTTTAAATAATATTTATATTTACATTTGTATTTTAATTTTAAAATATTAAAAAATTCAATATTTGTTTTTTGATTCATCTGTGATATTAGTAATTATCTGTGATACCCGAAAACATCTGTGATATATTTATTAGTTTTAAGGTTTAAGCACATCTGTGATATTAGTTTAAGTTGTATATATATTATGGGAATATTATTTAAGATTTTATTTTGTAAGATATGTTCTGTGCCGAAATGAAAAGAAAATAATAAAATAAAAATTTCCAAAAAAAAAAAATCTTTCCAAAATGTGGTGGAAAGACAAACCGCAAAATAATATTTGTTTTAATTCAAATAGTTATAACACTACACATCATAAACAATTACATATATTCTAACACAAAACTAAATGCGGTTAAGAATGATATTTTTGGGGCTAGATTAAATCGTATACCTAAGCTTTAGGCAGTATTGACTTTAATTGCACTTAAAAAAAACTACTACTGCATTTGAATTTACATTTTTTCAAAGTGATTTCGACCAATATAAACAGTACACTCTTGGTACCCAGAGACGGTAATTAATCCGACGGAATTTATTGCATTCATGTACAAAAATTCTCAGTTTTATGCAATGCTTATTGGAACATGCACGTTCTTAATTTTTAAAGGAAATTTCGAAGTAGTTTTCTTTTATTTCAGTCAAGGTGTATTTAATAAGGTGTAAGTGACAATCATATGGTTTTAAACTTTTTTCCTTATTGTTTGTAAAGTAAATTGTCAAAAATATTTGTCAACATTTCATTTCGATTTAAAATATTGTCTTCTGTTTTCGAATATTATTTTTTATTAATTGACGACAAGGAAGCATGAGCTTAAATCAGTTCTAAATCCGGCCGCTGATTTGTTACACATATTTACCGCAAGTACAACTTGGGTTCCAGATTGCAAATATACATATACATATGTGTGTTCTTATGATCGATTTAATACCAAAAAGAAGATTGTTAAGGAAAAGGAAATCTGCCCCTAAATCCCCTGTTTCCCTCAAAATCAAGGCTATGGTGTTATATAGCTTGTATTATTATTAGGCTGGTAACAGCTTCTGCATTGCTTTGTATGAAATAAATAAATAAATAAATTATAATTTGTCCATTCAAATATACCCAATAATATTCCATCTGGCTTAAGACCGTAGTTGTCATAGCCTCTTATTAAGTATATTTAACTTTTAATCTTCTTAGTTATAAGTTAAATTTGTGTAAATAAATAAGAATTTGTCCATTAGTTTTCTACAAACGCCTGGCTAAATACAATTTTTTTTATAATTTAAAATGAGATTCTGTTGCGTAGTCTATTGACAGCTTGCATACGGGTTTGTGGTGTTTGACCGAGGATTTATGTCCTACAATTTTTCTACCGAGAAGACACTTCTTCGAAAATTATATTGTAATTTAAAATATAAGCAAACCCCCCAAGGAAACAAGGCTTACATGTGGGACACTTTTCAAAATTATTCGACCTGAAGAAATGTATAATTGTTTTTATTTACTTTTGTCAAAACCTATTTGTCAGCAAGACAATTTTATTTCTATAACAACAATGTTGTTTTTGTAAAATGTTTGTTGTTGTATCTGATGCATACACCTTGATTTCAGTAATGTTAGATTTTTTTTCTAGATTTTTTCTAGGTGTAATAACCTAAACAATACACTATTTTCAATATATTTAAACATCAGATATTGAGTATGAATATATACAAACATTGAACACTGCAATAGCACTATGCAACAAAATCGAGCTAATGTTCTGGGGCTTGGAAATTCCTTATTTCTTTGACAAGTATATTAAGAACTAAAAACGGCAGATTCACAATTGCGGCTATTACAGGGTATTTTTGAGTCAAATCGAAAGAGGAATATTTTTGTAAAACATATCCTCCTATCTTGAGTCCTTGTGCGTGCTTTTCGTCATTATTTTCTTGAAGAGCAAACTAAAACATTTGTCGGCTGGTACAAGCATTGCTGCCAAACTTGATTGAATAAAAATTATAGATTTTGTTTCCAAAAATGCTAGAAAGTGCTAAAAATTTTAGAAAAATGCAAGAAAAAATGTTATAAATTTATATAAAGGAATTTGTTTATACTGTAGTTGTCGCTCCACAATTATAGTTGAACAATTTTTGTGGACTATAAACGTATATAGCCCTATATCCGAATTTCGTTTTAAGTCCTTTAATGGACTATAACTGAATCCTGATATGTCATGTACTATCAGTGTTGCCAATTTAGCACTTTTAGTGCTAGATTTAGCACTTTTCAAAATCGTTTAGCACCAAAAAAATTGATCTAGCACCTAGCATCTTTTTTAGCATTTTTTATTTTTTTCTGGATATTTTCAAAATATTCCGTCTATTTGATTTTATACCAAAAAAATTGCCGTTTTTCGATTCCACATAGAATTTTTATGTTTCACGCTATGATCTTTATTTATTTTTAATGTTAAAGAAGTGTCAGTATATCTGTGAACAAGTAAAAAAACCCGACCCGGCCGAACTTGTTATAAACACCATGTTAAACACCTGCACCACGTGGTGTTTATTAAAATTTTCTTAAAACATTGGCTGGTATTAGGTTGTTTATTTGGAAAAAACAATGCTGATTATATTTTATATTATAAACTATCTGGAATGTCAAATTATAGCCACTTATAGGGTCACGTCCCACCTTATATGGAAAAATCGAAATATTTCGAAAAATTTCGCCAATTTTATACAACCACTTCGGTGGGAAAAGGGTTTTAAAACTTTAAAATGATGCGAATAGGACGGACATTTTATATGGAGTATATGAACAAATATAGAAATTGTCCACATAAATATTTTCTACCCTCACAAAACCCACAGAATACGGCTAAATCCCTCAAAATGCCGAAAATAGGCCTCCGAACCCTACGCGCAATGTGATATTACAATCAATTCTATTAAAAAACGGACCGCTCTCTGAGGCTACCCTGAGAGGGCCCAATATTGATAATTGTTGGTATGGAGATTTTCTGCCTATGGGAATCCAAAATATAAAATTGGAACCAGAATAATGTGCCTAAAGTCACCAAGCCACCGAATTATGAAGGTACCGCTATATACTAAAACCCATATTGATAATGTTTGTTACGCAGATTTTTTATACCCTCAGCCTTATGGCTAATGAGGGTATATACACTTTGATCCGGTGAAAATGTGCCTCATCGAGATATTGGTTTTAGATCACATGTTTCTTTGGACCAAATCCGTTTCAGAAAATATAGGGTTTTTACACATGTCCGTCCGTCTGGCTGGCTGGCTGGTGCGCACGATAACTCTCGAAGGGAATAATCAATTTCATCCATTTGCATTTAATAGTTCTTCCAAACATAGTTTAAGTTCGAAGATGTGTGGCACTCCTTCTGGTACCTCCCCCACAAAATGGTCAAAATTATGCTAAAAACTAATTTCATAATAACATGCAAACGGAACATTCGATTTTAACGAAACTTTGTACAACCTATTATCTTTACCCACAGAGGGTCAAAATATTTATAAATGCAATATCAGGCGATTATTGCATTGGTATATTATCTATACCAATTCCGAAGATTGGACCCAATAGTTTATACAATTTTATCAATATTAAATCCGAAACCTCATCGATAAAAACATATTTCTTATATACAGCTAATAATAACATCTGTGTTTAATTGATGACCTCCGCAAACCATAAGCTGGGGGTATATCTCTGTCGGTAACACCGACTGACACTCTTTTACTTGTTTCCAATGAAAATCGAAACTATCAAATTATAGCTAATTCGGTTGGGGCTACCCTAAAAAGAACAGATAAATCCCATTTTCATTTTCCATTTTCAGAATTTCAAAAATCTGTCATCAATATTGCGAGCTATGAATATTATCGACTTAGAAATTTATTCTGACTATGAATAAGTAGGATATCAGATGAATATTTCCAGGTTTCATTATTAGCTTTAAGCGAAATTCCTTCTATAAACTTTTTAGCCTTTTATTCAGCACTTTTTTAAATTTTTTAGCACTTTCTAGCATTTTTTTAAACAAAATCTAGCATTTTTTAATGACAAAGTTTTGGCAACACTGTGTACTATACACAACGTATGTACTTTTTTTAAAATAAAATTAATGTTTATTAAATACAAATATATTTATTTCAATAAAATCAGTAGTTTAAACAAAAACCATGGCGTAACTATACAAGATGTTCTCATTTGAGAAATTGATAATGGCAACCCTTCTTAATATGGAATTCATATATCGATTTCAAATAAAATGAAAAATAGATTCTATAAAATGTTAAGCATGACGATTGGCAAATTTTCAACAAATAAAAAAATTCTCAAGATTTAACTAAGAATGTTGCAATTTATATTTATAGGTTTTATTGGCCGGGAACTTAAAATATTAATAAATATAAATGATTCAAAAATTTTTGCCAATGGACAAAAGATTTGCGTACAATTCGAAGGAAGATATTTTCATTTAAATTTTGAAAGCAGAATTCTGTCAAAAGCAAAATTTATGAAAAAATTGGAAACATATGACTGCATGAGACTACCTTGTATAGTTATTCCATGAACAAAAACATATAGCTTGTTTTAATTCAAATGCTTTTTCTGTAATGGAAACAAATAAAGTATGAGACCCATTTTAAGCCGTTGGAGGATTAAATCAAATGTGAATTGATCACAATTTTCTAAAGAATTCTGTAATCTTAGTATGCTTCTTTTTATGGAAATTACAGCGATTCAATTTTATCGAAAACATTTTATTTTGAAGGACAACTTTTAAAGTACCTTCAGGTTGTTTGCAATGAAAAACTTCAACAGTAGATTCCTCATCATGAATATTATTATGACATTCTTCAACAGATTTGTCCACATAAGCGCCTTTTCAATAAAAGGGCGATCGCGTTTTCTTTGATGCAATGTATTTAGATTACATGAATTTGAAGCTTTTTTAATTTTAGAACTATTTTTTGTTATTTTATAAACTGTTGATTTGTCTACTTTACTCAATTGTCAAAATTTCAATCAATTTTTTTCATAGTCTTTTAATAATTTTAATGTTTTCTCCATACTTTATATATCGCGTCTACCCATTTTCACAACTTCTATGAATGTAGCAATTTTTGACATTTGTAAATGTTGCAAAAAATCTTAGCCTGTTTAAAATATATAAAAAACAGTGGACTATATGATTTTTTTCTATGGACTATAGGCGAAGTGGACTAAAGAACAAATAAATTATATGAATTTGGCAAAAAAATGTCAGTAAATAGTACTGTTTTCGCTTACATCAATTTTTGGCCTATAAACGAAAAGTATATAATATATAATGGATCTATATTTCTTAAAAAACTTTATACATAAATATAAATAAAGAAATTTAAAATAACAGCTATGTTGTGAGGTTATTAGAAGTTTTTATGGCCAAAGGGTTTCTAAAGTCACGAAATATTGGTTCTAGTGCTAAATGGCCAACGCTGATCCTAGGTCCACTTTTCTTTAAAATATATGGCAATAAGAACGTAACTGTCAATGAGGACCTAGTAGAGCTGTAAAAAATCGATGTCAATATCGATAGTATCGATTCTTTTTTTAAAATTGAATATCGATTGATAGTTTTGGCTATCGATATTATCGGACCAAATAACATAGGTAAGGTTTGCCTATACGCCAATATAATTTGCGCGCATTTTCAAAACAAAATTCAATTAACATATAGTAATAATACTAACGACAGTAAATACGCCGTGATCCTTAAAATTATTATCCAAAAACGAACAATATAAATTAGTTTAGACGTGTTTTCTTCGAAAAAATTTACTTAAAAGAGGATTATTGCACTATGTACAACTATATATCAATCAATCATGAAATATATAAAAATATATATATTGCAATAAAATTGCCTTTATATGATTTTAAATACAAAATTTTAGAATTTCCGACAAAATTTTTCTTGACACTGAAAGGGTTATGCACCATTTCCACGTATTTACGACGTTTGTGAATGGTCAGCTGGTTTCACTTTTACTTGAGCTGGACTTTCTATGGATGTAAGTGTAGATCTAAATGTAAAATACGCCATAATGAGGATCCTCAAGGAAAATATTTTTCCCGCGGATTGGATCCTCCGATCATGAATGACTTGAGAAAAATATATGTATATCACTAATGGGCCTTTAGTATGCCCTTTTTGATATACCGAAGATCATTTGTTGTTATTAAAAATATGTTTTTACAAAATAAAAAGCCGGTTTACGTATGTGATACATTTTATTTCATCCAAGCCTTGATCGGTGGAAAACTTTTTGAGAGGCTGTATTACCACCAAAAATTAATTGTAAGCAATTTACATACTTTACGATTTCCTATGGTGCCTCTTGCTACAGAATCTAGTAAAGTGTTGATGATATAAGTTTTCAACAAAATTTCTTTGAGAAAAATCAGTTTTTTTTGCAACTCCCGTAGGTTTCGTGATTTTTCTAAAGGTATACGCAAGTTTGAGGACGTTCATGACACATAATTTTTTCTTTAAGGATTAATTTTGCTTTTTGTTCGTGATAGAAGGAAAATGAAAAGAGAAAAATTCCTTACGGATTTGGTATTCATGATTGGGCTTTTTATATTCTTAACTTAAATACTATTGTAATTACTATAAATGTAAAAATAACTGGAAACAATTCTGCAAAAAATGAATATGTGAATGTTTTAGCAGCATATTCCAACGTAGTGGTATTTAGGGATCCTTGAGGATGAAACATATCTCTGAAAAAAATATATATTGTGGCATATCCTACATATAAAGTTCCCGCTCCATTTTCGGTATTTTGAAGAATTTTGCTGCATTTTTCTACCGAAGTGGATGTAATTTGGCATTACGGCTTCCTTTACCTTTATACCATGATTTTACGTATCATTATACAAATTGCATGTATAATTTTTTTGAATTTTAAGTTTCTATTCGGTTCCGATCTATTTAAGGTTTTTTTTATATTTTTATTTAATTTGAACCTATATCTACTTAAGAATGACCTTTGAAATCTCAATTAAACATGACATGTATTTCAATATTTTTAATCGAATTTGTTTAAATATATTATTAACAGACTTTTTCGGTTGTATTGTAAATTTTAAATATAGGTACAATTTTTACTAAAATAAGTAAAGTTTAATGGCCCTCTTTATTTTTTCTTGATTGAAGAATAAAAAATCCTACGTCCTGAAGATCAATAGCACTTTTTATTTATTTTTTGCCAGAGATTATAAATACCTATAAGGAATTTTTACTTCTGTCAAAAAAATAAAAACTATAATTACGTCAACATTTTCCTAAAATTAATAACTTCCAATGTAAACAACACAATAAATATATTTGAGGTTCAAATAATACGACAAAATTAAAATCATCTTCATGTCTCATAAACTGTTATAAACTATCCCCATTGTATTGTAATCCACCGAATACTGCCAAACACCCCTCACGGCATTCATCGAACAACTGAAACATCGAAAAATAAAAACTAAAATGAAATGCGAACGAAAGAAACGAAACGAACAAAAAAGACATTTTCATGAACGCAACCAACCCATTCACTTTCATGCCGGAAGCATACAACCAACATCAAACCAAAAATTCAATACATAAAAATACCCCTCCAACCGGCTGCAAAATGATGTCGAACATGTTGTAGGTGCAAACCAATAAGAATTGATAAAATACTATCAAACTGACTGAGCAGAAAACCAACCAACTAACGGCGACGACGATGACGTCGACGACTTCAACGCAACATCGTCGGCTGCTGTTAAGTCGCCGAGCAGCGAACGAAGCAGCAACACATCAAACCATAACGAATAAGCAAACAAAACATAGCCGGCAAAATAAAAATAAACACAAATAAAAAAGCCGGTCGCTCGGTCGTTGTGTTGTTGTCAGAGGTTGAGTATGTGTGTGCGTGCCTCGCTTCTAATATGAATGGAGCTGCTTTTGCACGAGTTTTCAAGTTTTGTGTGCTGTGTGAGAGAAAGCTGCGGTGTTTCTCATTTTTTTGTTTTGCTGCTTTTGTGTTTTTGCAGTTTTGGAATATGGTTTGCTTTTTCTCATTCTTTCTACATGTGTTTCTGTATTTTTTGGTCGTTGCTGCTGTTACGTTTCGTTTGTCATCATTGAACAACAGTGTTACGCCAGGGTTGCCGTGATGGCAGTAGGTTGTTCAAAGGTTTGCAAAGTAGTATTGTTTAACGGTAAAAAAATATTAGAAATGAATTGTTCGAAATAACTGTACGTTATTTTGTAAATGCAAAATCATTATCTTTTGTAATCGATGATAGAAATAGTCGTTGGCGATGCGGTAACATACCAAATTTTTTTCAGTAACCAATTAAACGTCTAGAGTTAGATTTTCTATAATTTTGTGCAGTTTACGATAAAATTCGATAAAAGTAATGGACATAAATTCTATCAATAATTTAATTTTCCTCTAAGTTAGGTATGTGCCAGTAGTCGGCTTATAAAGATTAACTCTTTTAAACTTCAACGATTTTGTCAGCAACGTATTGAAAGTTTTCCCAAATTAATACCATTTATTAGGTACAACAAGTAAAATAGTGTCAGTCGGTATTGTCGACAGGTTTCGGATTTAATGTTGATCAAATCGCTTCAAATAAAATTTATAAAATATTGACCATTTGTGGGGGAGGTACCAGAAGGAGAGGACCAATGGGTCCCATCTTGGGACTTGATCTATGCCTGGTAAAGATAATAAGTTGTGTAAAGTTTATTTCAAATATGATCATTCGTTCGCATGATATAAAACTAATTTGTTAGATTTTTTATCATTTTATGGAGAAGGTAGCAGGAGTAGTCGAACGATATTTTCCCATCTTCTAACTTGAACTAAGTTTGGAGGAAATGTTACAATGTGGAAAGTTTGGATGAAATCGGTTACTCCCATACAGAGTTATCGTGCACACCAACCGGCCGGTCTAATAGACGGATATTTGTAAATCGACTCCAAACTGTCTGGAACGGATTTGATTAAAAAAAAAAAACACAATAGTTTGATGAGGTAAATTTTTGCGTATCAAAGTGTACATACCATCATTAGCCATAAGGCTGAGTAATGGCGAGAAATTTAAGATACGGAAAACCTTAAAGTGCCGACGACCGATTTTTTATTATACCATTAAGCTAATTAGGACAGTCGGACCGTGAAACACTACTGCTAAAAAATTCGCGATAGCTTTCCATATTGGTGCCTCTAAAGATACTAAACAATATTAAAATATATAGAACCTTGTATCCCATATCCGAACATGTTCTTGAAAATAATTAATATAAATTTAAAAGACAACAAATCCTCTATAAAATGTTCGCAATTTCCCCAGAGTACGCTATAAAGCAACAATTTTCTAATTTCCACATGGAGAACTAGTTAAGAAGGAACACTCCTCTAAAAATGTTAGTATATCTCCCATATTCGATCACATAAACTAATATATTTGACAACAATCTGAAGGTCAATAATCAAGCGTATTAATACACCGGATTATATTTTTTCGATTTCACACAAAAATCTTGCTCCATTTGACCCTCTAAATTTTAACGATCATTATCAAAACAGACATTCACATCCGATACTTTACAGCGACCCAAAAAAGACAAATAAAGTTATTAGTCAATTTGATTCTCTAAGTATTAACCAATTTCTTAAATATATAACGGACAAACATGACAAGATCGATGCAGCTCGTCGGTAGACTAAAAGGTTAATCTAGGATATCTATTTCATGGAGTTACAAACTATTGGGTCCAATTTTCGATTTCTTGAATGCGATGTCCAACATAAGATTCAGTATATTTTTAGATTCCGTTTCATAAAAGGATCTTAGGATTTTTGGGTCCCCAGCCTCATTTCAAAACTAAATTGTGAATAATTTTACAATTCAAAAGTATTCTCCAAACGGTATGGTTTGAATATTGACTTGGGGTTTCTTAGCGAAAAAAACCTTTTTATTCTAATATTTTTAATTCTAATATTATTATTTTCTAATATTTTAACTTCCTTCTATAATTGAAAAAGTAAAATCGTTTTGTCAAATGATAGCCACTTTGATGAGAAAATTCGGTTTAACCTAATAATACCGGCTATGTCGAAACACCGATTGATATCGGAACCTTTATATAGAGGCTACGCCAACATAGAAACCTATTTCGAAAATTCGTCATACGACGAAAGACGACTATTGGTACATGCCGGCGTTAACAGCACTTACCCTATATGTATGCCACCTTTTAAGAACCAAATTTACAGACATTTCGGAGGGAAACTTCGGCTAAGCCCTTCAACATTCCAAAAGTGGGTCGTTATCGTTATATAGGAGTTATAATAAAACGTAAACCTATATTGACAATTTTTTGTCAATAATTATTACCATTTTCTTTTTGTTCTCCAAATCGGATATAATAACTTTTCCTCATAACGGAAGATTGAATGAATTCACATATTCCGATCTTCACACAAAATTATAATTAAAATACAAACAAAAGTTAATTGTCGATTTTTAATATTAACCACCTTGGCAACACTGTTTCCTGCTGCATTCATTTTGCTTTTCACATGCCTGGGCTGTGTTGCATGTTTTCAATTTCTTTTCGAACCGGTGAATCTAGCCTGCAAGAACAACGATATGTTTGTTGTTGGTTTTGCAGTCGCTGCAATTCTGAGCGGAAAAAAGAGAAGATAATACTTTTGGTTTTTGTTGTGTGCTGCATGCAGTTTTGCATTTCAGAATGCAGAATTAGCAGCAAATAAAAGTGAAATAGCCAGCACATACACATACTACATACCACAGTTGTGTATTCTGTGTATTCAGTATGCTGCATGTTTTATGCAACATAAAAATGCAACGACGAAGTTGTCGGTTTGGTTCTTTTTCTAGTTATCACCGTTTTCTTTTGGCCTGCATTTGTTGTGTACCAGAAGTTAAGTCATTTTCTTCTTTACATTGCCATTTATTTCTATTATGTTCTTATGTGGTACCTATATAAGGTAAATACGATGTAGGTATATTTGTTATATACAGATACATATTTGTATGTGTTTGTTTCATCTGCTGCATTTTATGGTATGTGCCGCAATGACATCAGTGCTGTTTAATGCAACTTTTCATCAATGGGTTTCCAGGGAGCGTAATTTTAAATATTTGCAACCTGAGCATGATTGCTGCAACCACAAATAAAGAGCAGCATATTGAATATGTTTTCGCTCCAGTGATTTGCAGCGTTCTTACCTGGGTATTTTCAATAATTTTCACTTTCTAATATCGAATGATGTGTACATATTTTTTTATGGGAGACCTCTGACAGGTCTCCTGTATATAGAACACATCTCATAGGTCTTCTTAATGGTCAGTAAGGCATATAAGCCCTCTGAAGGGTCATGTAGGTATAGATTTTTTGGTGGATGGATTTTTTTAAAGAATATTTTTTCAAGGTCCAAAGGACTAAGAAGTGTAGATTTTTAAAGAATATTTTGTCAGGGATACTTTAAAAGAATATTTTGAAAGGACAAAAAGACCAATAAGCATGGATTTTTTAAAGAATATTTTTTCAAGGTTCATCAGACCAATAAGCGTGGATTTTTAAAGAATATTTTTTCAAGGTTCATCAGACCAATAAGCGTGGATTTTTTAAAGAATATTTTTTCAAGGTTCATCAGACCAATAAGCGTGGATTTTTTAAAGAATATTTTTTCAAGGTTCATCAGACCAATAAGCGTGGATTTTTTAAAGAATATTTTTTCAAGGTTCATCAGACCAATAAGCGTGGATTTTTTAAAGAATATTTTTTCAAGGTTCATCAGACCAATAAGCGTGGATTTTTTAAAGAATATTTTTCAAGGTTCATCAGACCAATAAGCGTGGATTTTTTAAAGACTATTTATTCAAGGTTCATCAGACCAATAAGCGTGGATTTTTTAAAGAATATTTTTTCAAGGTTCATCAGACCAATAAGCGTGGATTTTTTTTTAAAGAATATTTTTTCAAGGACCAATAAGCGTGGATTTTTTAAAGAATATTTTTTCAAGGACCAATAAGCGTGGATTTTTTAAAGAATATTTTTTCAAGGACCAATAAGCGTGGATTTTTTAAAGAATATTTTTTCAAGGTTCATCAGACCAATAAGCGTGGATTTTTTAAAGAATATTTTTTCAAGGACCAAAAGACCAATAAGCGTGGATTTTTTAAAGAATATTTTTTCAAGGACCAAAAGACCAATAAGCGTGGATTTTTTAAAGAATATTTTTTCAAGGACCAAAAGACCAATAAGCGTGGATTTTTTAAAGAATATTTTTTCAAGGACCAAAAGACCAATAAGCGTGGATTTTTTAAAGAATATTTTTTCAAGGACCAAAAGACCAATAAGCGTGGATTTTTTAAAGAATATTTTTTCAAGGACCAAAAGACCAATAAGCGTGGATTTTTTAAAGAATATTTTTTCAAGGACCAAAAGACCAATAAGCGTGGATTTTTTAAAGAATATTTTTTCAAGGACCAAAAGACCAATAAGCGTGGATTTTTTCAAGGACCAAAAGACCAATAAGCGTGGATTTTTTAAAGAATATTTTTTTCAAGGACCAAAAGACCAATAAGCGTGGATTTTTTAAAGAATATTTTTTCAAGGACCAAAAGACCAATAAGCGTGGATTTTTTAAAGAATATTTTTTCAAGGACCAAAAGACCAATAAGCGTGGATTTTTTAAAGAATATTTTTTCAAGGACCAAAAGACCAATAAGCGTGGATTTTTTAAAGAATATTTTTTCAAGGACCAAAAGACCAATAAGCGTGGATTTTTTAAAGAATATTTTTTCAAGGACCAAAAGACCAATAAGCGTGGATTTTTTAAAGAATATTTTTTCAAGGACCAAAAGACCAATAAGCGTGGATTTTTTAAAGAATATTTTTTCAAGGACCAAAAGACCAATAAGCGTGGATTTTTTAAAGAATATTTTTTCAAGGACCAAAAGACCAATAAGCGTGGATTTTTTAAAGAATATTTTTTCAAGGACCAAAAGACCAATAAGCGTGGATTTTTTAAAGAATATTTTTTCAAGGACCAAAAGACCAATAAGCGTGGATTTTTTAAAGAATATTTTTTTCAAGGACCAAAAGACCAATAAGCGTGGATTTTTTAAAGAATATTTTTTCAAGGACCAAAAGACCAATAAGCGTGGATTTTTTAAAGAATATTTTTTCAAGGACCAAAAGACCAATAAGCGTGGATTTTTTAAAGAATATTTTTTCAAGGACCAAAAGACCAATAAGCGTGGATTTTTTAAAGAATATTTTTTCAAGGACCAAAAGACCAATAAGCGTGGATTTTTTAAAGAATATTTTTTCAAGGACCAAAAGACCAATAAGCGTGGATTTTTTAAAGAATATTTTTTCAAGGACCAAAAGACCAATAAGCGTGGATTTTTTAAAGAATATTTTTTCAAGGACCAAAAGACCAATAAGCGTGGATTTTTTAAAGAATATTTTTTCAAGGACCAAAAGACCAATAAGCGTGGATTTTTTAAAGAATATTTTTTCAAGGACCAAAAGACCAATAAGCGTGGATTTTTTAAAGAATATTTTTTCAAGGACCAAAAGACCAATAAGCGTGGATTTTTTAAAGAATATTTTTTCAAGGACCAAAAGACCAATAAGCGTGGATTTTTTAAAGAATATTTTTTCAAGGACCAAAAGACCAATAAGCGTGGATTTTTTAAAGAATATTTTTTCAAGGACCAAAAGACCAATAAGCGTGGATTTTTTAAAGAATATTTTTTCAAGGACCAAAAGACCAATAAGCGTGGATTTTTTAAAGAATATTTTTTCAAGGACCAAAAGACCAATAAGCGTGGATTTTTTAAAGAATATTTTTTCAAGGACCAAAAGACCAATAAGCGTGGATTTTTTAAAGAATATTTTTTCAAGGACCAAAAGACCAATAAGCGTGGATTTTTTAAAGAATATTTTTTCAAGGACCAAAAGACCAATAAGCGTGGATTTTTTAAAGAATATTTTTTCAAGGACCAAAAGACCAATAAGCGTGGATTTTTTAAAGAATATTTTTTCAAGGACCAAAAGACCAATAAGCGTGGATTTTTTAAAGAATATTTTTTCAAGGACCAAAAGACCAATAAGCGTGGATTTTTTAAAGAATATTTTTTCAAGGACCAAAAGACCAATAAGCGTGGATTTTTTAAAGAATATTTTTTCAAGGACCAAAAGACCAATAAGCGTGGATTTTTTAAAGAATATTTTTTCAAGGACCAAAAGACCAATAAGCGTGGATTTTTTAAAGAATATTTTTTCAAGGACCAAAAGACCAATAAGCGTGGATTTTTTAAAGAATATTTTTTCAAGGACCAAAAGACCAATAAGCGTGGATTTTTTAAAGAATATTTTTTCAAGGACCAAAAGACCAATAAGCGTGGATTTTTTAAAGAATATTTTTTCAAGGACCAAAAGACCAATAAGCGTGGATTTTTTAAAGAATATTTTTTCAAGGACCAAAAGACCAATAAGCGTGGATTTTTTAAAGAATATTTTTTCAAGGACCAAAAGACCAATAAGCGTGGATTTTTTAAAGAATATTTTTTCAAGGACCAAAAGACCAATAAGCGTGGATTTTTTAAAGAATATTTTTTCAAGGACCAAAAGACCAATAAGCGTGGATTTTTTAAAGAATATTTTTTCAAGGACCAAAAGACCAATAAACGTGGATTTTTTAAAGAATATTTTTTCAAGGACCAAAAGACCAATAAGCGTGGATTTTTTAAAGAATATTTTTTCAAGGACCAAAAGACCAATAAGCGTGGATTTTTTAAAGAATATTTTTTCAAGGACCAAAAGACCAATAAGCGTGGATTTTTTAAAGAATATTTTTTCAAGGACCAAAAAACCAATAAGCGTGGATTTTTTTAAAGAATATTTTTTCAAGGACAAAAAAAAACAATAAGCGTGTATTTTTTAAAGAATATTTTTTCAAAGACAAAAAAACCAATAAGCGTGGATTTTTTAAAGAATATTTTTTCAAAGACAAAAAAACCAATAAGCGTGGATTTTTTAAAGAATATTTTTCAAAGACAAAAAAACCAATAAGCGTGGATTTTTTAAAGAATATTTTTCAAAGACAAAAAAACCAATAAGCGCGGATTTTTTAAAGAATATTTTTCAAAGACAAAAAAACCAATAAGCGTGGATTTTTTAAAGAATATTTTTTGAAAGTGCATTAGACCAATAAGCGTGCATTTGAGGGTCTTCAATGTGTAGAAGCCTTTGAGTGTCATAAATTTTTAGTAGTCTTTGAGGGTATTATATTTTTAGAAGACTTCTGTGGGCTTTCTGTATATATAAGACCGCTGAGGGACTTCTATGAATCAATGTCCTCAGAGGGTTTTATAAGTACAGAAGACGTCTCAGGGTCCTCTAGGTATGGAGGACGTATGAGGGGTTTTTGTAGAGAATACCACTAAAAGAGTCAATATCTATAGTAGACTTCTAAGGGTCGATGTAGAAGAAAACTTCAACATATAGGATATAGCAAGGGTCTTTTCTATACTGGGGAGTCTTCTATGATCAGAAGACAGGTTTCTATGTTTAGAAGGGGGTCTTCTGTTTTTAAAACCTCTTAGACATTTCTATATCTAGAAGACCTTTTAGACTCTTCTATTTCGAGAAGACTTCCGAGGGTCTTCTATGTCTAGAAGACCTCTGAGGGACGTTTAGGTACCGAAGGCCTCTGAGGGTCATCTAAACATAGGATATATTTAAGGGAGATTTTTGTGGAGAGGTCCTCTGAAGGATTCTCTATATATAGAAGACCAATAAAAGGTATTTTATGAGTAGAACTCTGAACAATATTTTTGTCTTTATATGCAAAGAAGACCCGAGTAAGGTCTCCAGGACCTCCAAAAGTAATCCTTGTATAGAAAACTTCCTAAAGTCGTCTTTGTACATAAAACTTTGAAAAGCCTCAAAACTTAGTCCTATGTGCGCATTTGCATAAAAAAACTCCTATTAGTGTCTGCCAGTAATTTTTGCATTTCAACAAAATTGCAAACTCATTTTTGAAACCCTTTTCAACATAAAATAAGCCTTTAATTGAAAAATTCCCAATCAAAATACACCAACAACAACCAAATAAGAAATTAAATTGCAAGAACATACAAACACACACACTAAGAACTCTCCAAAAATAATGACCCATCAACTCAAATCAATTTGCAACATCCGGATTTTGGATAAAAGCAAAATCATTGATGGATGTACATACATATAAACACATATACATGTGTGTGTGTGTACGGGTATCTGTGCCTTTTCAAAGTTAATGGGACACAAGATGCATTTTGTATAGTAGCGTAGCGTAATGTGGTTCTTAAATGACACAATAGCCTGATTTCTGGACTACGTTTTGCTCACACTCTCTATCCGTTGTTATTCTCTTCTTTTTCTATCCAAGAACATCGATTATGCTGATGAAGATGATGACGATGGTGGTTCCACCATTTGGTCTTCTTGTTTTTTAAGATTCTGTCCATTTTTAGTCTCATGTTTTGCCTTTGTCGTCCATATTCTTGATGATGTGGATGTTGTTGTTGTCGTCGTTGTTATTGGCTTGGTTTGCTGCTCTCATCTGTCAGTTCTTTTAGGTTAGTTTAACCTAAACACAAATTACGTAATTTTTTAATTGAATTCTGGAAGTTTTATTTTTTTGCAATTCTTTCCTTTGAATTCTTTGTTTGTGATCCCAAATGGATGTGTATCAGCTTTCTACGATATATCTTAGAGATGTTAGGCAGGTTGGGATTTCAAGGTGAAGATGGCCTTTGATTTTTAATTATATCACTGATTAGTATCAAATTATATATAAGTACCTCAAATGGAAAGAATTCAGTCTTCGACAATATTAACATAAAAATTAGGAAGAGTTCATCTTCAACCCCGCCCTATCACTTAAACCTATTTATAATTTCGTTATTGTTTTGTTATTTAAGGCCCCATTTTCCTAAGCCCCTAGTCACAAATTATGCCATGTTTTTGCACCTAGCATGGGCATCAAAATAACATTTTGCACATGTACGTGTATATACATATGTATGTATGCATATGTATGAGGGTATGTGTGTATGTGACTATTCTTATGGTTTCTTTAAGTTCATGTAGAAGCTTCCTTTGAATTTCTTCTGATATTCACTCACGAATCGACATCATTGACGGACGATGTGCTGTCGAAGATGAAGTGAATTAGGGTTACCATAAGTCGAAATTGCACGATGCGTAGGTTAAAGACTTAATAATATAATGTAAAATTACAAGGAACAAAGGAACTTCTATCCACCAGAGTGTGCAAGGGACATCCATCTGACTTTTTTACACAACATGAAGTCTGATATAGCGAAGAATTCTGCATCATTAACTCAAAAATCACGATTTTTGATTTATGCCGTTCTTGCGGCAAATGAGCGATAAGATAATAGGCAATCATGGGCTTTTTCAAAAGTTAAGTAAAATTTTTGAGAATCACACTCATTTATTGAACCGAAATCGAGGAATATTTATATGGGGAATAAATGGTCTGTTGGTAGGTTGAAAAACTAGATTAGAAACTTTAAAATATCGAAAATTAAGCCCGACATTTGTATGGAGGCGCTATATGAAATAAGACGTATACTGAGAATTTTCTGCAAAAAAGTTTTTGTCCATCAGAAATTTGGAATACCGATAATGTGTCGGCGCCAATTTTATTGAGCGTTTGTGGAAACATGGTCCTTTATTCACCAATTTCTGCAAATATATTTTTCATCGATGG
>NW_026882350.1:0-3917 GCF_032173495.1 Musca vetustissima
GGGGTTCAACCCAATAACTAGGTAGGTTTTTTTATAAAAATGTTTTGAGATATACATCAATCGAAGTGAAATCACGAGTCCTACGATCCTATAAAAAGTTTAGGGCTTCAACTAGCTTGTCCGAAAACGGAAATTGTGGCTTCAAAATGTCAGCATCCGGCGTAGTTGAATGCGGTGGAAATATTGAAAAATCATACATTAGAACTATATTGCCAATATGGTGTTCTTCAATTCAGTCGTTGAGCATAAGTCTGTAGATGGTGTATTTTAGTCATAAATTAGCAAAAGACGAAAAATTTTTGGCTTCAGCATATTTTTACCCATTTTTACACCCTCCATCGTTGTATGTTTGTTTTTTCAAAATAATCTTTTCTGGCCCCATTAAGTATATACCTATTCTTGATCAGTGTAAAATTCTAAGACGATCTAGCCATGTCCATCAGTCTATTGTAATCACTCTAACATCTGCAGAAACTGAGCTAGCTGTCCAAAAATTTGCACAGAAGTGCAAGAGCTATATCAGTCGACGTATAAGTATATCCCCCATATAACGGTACCTCCAAATTTTCTTTATTTTGAACACGTTTTGAACCGAAATGTCTGTATTAAAATTATCAATATTGAACCACTTGTCAGTGTAGCCCCCAAATAACGATACAATAAAAATTTCAGTATGTTGGAAATTATGTGCAAGTCTTTTAACCAATTTTCTGTAATTATTTTTTTGGGATTTTAATGGGCGGAGAATCTCCCTACCAACAATTTTCAATATTCGTCCACTTTTTACGGTAGCCTTCATGTAACGGTACCTCGTATTTTGAGTATTGTTAAAACATTTTTAACCGTATCGGCTGTACTTTGATATTTTGGGTTTACCAAATCATCACTCAATTTGTATTATTAATCACATTTATTTGCAATGGTTCTTAGCATGAATTTTATAGAAAACTAGCGGGCCCGGCAAACGTTGTCTTGCATAGCAATATTGTTGATGTATAATTCACATAACAATAGCCCAATATTTAGTTAGTTTTTTCTACCCTCCACGATTTGAGATAGTGTCTGAAATTTGGACATACATTGTTACTACTCCTAGGATATTTGGTATTGAAAAATTTCAACATTAGTTCACTATTTGAAGTTCTTATGCGAGGTGTTCAATATCTTTGATCTTATAGATCAAAGATATTGACAGGCAACCACCTGATTTTATATTTCCCATGACATATCAACATTTCAGGTACTTTTATTTTTATTATTTTCAAACAAATTAATCAAAGGCATGGATCTTAGGATCCGAATACCCTGAATTCAGAATGTCTTCTGATTTTCCATCCTTGCATAAGACCCAATATGTGCGTGAATTCTATGGAAAACGTGTACATACAATTATCGCGTATACATTCGAGAATATATATATATAATACAATGTCAATGCAGTTAAAAAAAATTAAATATTTCGAAAATCTCTAGACCTCCACGAACATTTCAAGACTAAGATAAGAAAAATCCGTATGATGAGATAGTATGAAAACGGAAAAGCTCTCAATTTGTGAACGAATTTCCGTTATAAATCCTTAAAAGTCGTAGAAATATTCAATAGCTAACGATGGTGTAGGATAACGCGAGAAAAAAATATTTTTTGGTTCTCCATCCATCCATCTTCGGACTTGATTTAGGCTTGGTGAAGATAATAGGTTGTGTAAAGTTTGGACCAAATCGGGCATTCCATTCGCCTGATATTGGATTTATAAATATTGAAAATGATCCGTTTTAGGCCCTTCCTCCATGGCGTTTATATTTACTGCTGAAGAAGATAGAGAGAAGTTATCCAAGAGGACTGGTTTAGAGAATGGACTGGACCTAAAGCCTATTGTATGGTTTTGTATTATTGTATGGTTTCTTAGTCGCTCTAGAGGCCTCTATTGTAAGCCGAAAATCAAAAACTTTACACTGATAAGGAATCTGACAAACTATTTAGATTGGCTGTTTTAAAAATGGTCGGTAAATATTTAGAGTGTCTACTGAACCATGAGTTTTGTGTGTAAAATAACGTAATTTGAATCGTATAGAGTAAATGTTTACTCCGGGAAAAATGATTTAAAATATATGCCAGGGTAAGTAAGTGGAGCTGTTGGCCTCTAATCGATTAAGAGGATGCAAATATCGTGAAATATGTATCGGACCTGTAGAAAATTTGAATTCGGTGGTAGTTGTGTAGGGTATCATATGGTCAGCTCATTCCGCTCATTGGTGGAATTATGGGTTGATTAACTATATTTTTAGTTTTTAATTTATATGCACGCAAGTTAAATCGGTTCATTAAAATCGGTACAAAAATAGAGTTTTTTTCTAAAAATCCGGATAAAAATTTTAGTGGAAAAGGGTGAAAACATGCGAATGTCGATTCTTTGTCATTGATGTCCTTTATATTTATCTATATTACGGTTTAAGAAAATAAGGCTGTACATTACCTTACCTTCTTCATGAAGTTTAAATTATGATGTCATAACTAAAAAAACTTGACCTATGACGAATCGGGTTTTAAATACATTCGCCAAGAGCTTTCATACCCCATAAGGACATCCCATATCTTGTTGCACAGTCTAAACGGATTTGACTCCAAATGACATGAATAATTTCGTACATATATAGTATATAAATGTTTAAGCCATTGCGGCACATTATGGATCTTATTAAATTTAATTCGACACCTAATAATATAATCACTTAATTAAAATTCCATAAATGTTTCTTAATATTTTAATAAGATATATTAAATGTAAATTTTTTGACATTTAATATGCCATAAGTACATACATATACATATGTGTGCGTGTGTATCAATTCAATAATTATTATCAGATATGAAACAATTAAACAATTGTCCATGCCCTCTGACATAAAAGGTCTGCCAACGAAAAAAAAAAACACGGAACAGTTGTTTGAATTGCTTCTCAATTCACTTTTAACAACTTAAGACCTTTTTTCAAAAGAAAAGTTTTACACAAATGTTTTTGTCGCATTCGCCCTTTTGCCCCCGACGTCACCGTGTGTGTGTGTCCTTCCGGCTGGTTTTTGTTTTTCCATTTTTTTTTTCGTATTGTGGAAAACCTTACACTCTCCTCTTAGATAATTACAATAATTATCTAAGGGATAGGATGCCATGCATGAATGGTCAAATGGTAAACTAGATGTAAGTATGCAACTACATGCAATAAGAAATCCTTCAAAAAGGACAACACGCACACATACACTTCTTGTCATACCTATTGTGTGTGTGCGTTATATGTCAAACCTTTTTAGCCAACTGTCGATGAGGTGGTAACCAGAATCTTTGGTGGTTGTAACCAAATTCCGAACGAATAACATTTCGAGTGGAAAAACAGGACAATGCCTATCCATTTGTTGAAATGATGCTATGGTTGAGTGCCAGCAAACAAGCAGTGGCACCACCACAAATACACTTACACCGACCGACACCACTACCACTACACTACCATTCATCCCTTTTGAACATTTACCCTGCGGACGAGGTTATTATTGGTTTGATAATGTTTCATGTTTTAAAGAAATAGACATGCGTCTGGCTTTTTTGTTTGTTTTGTTTGTTTGTTTGAGGTGCGGAGTCGGGCTTGATGTTCCGTAAGTAGGCGTTAACCTGTACAGCAGCAGCAACTAAATGTGACTACGGAACTGACACTAATTATATGCCGCATTTTACTCACAAAATTTCCTTTTAAGATTCACAATGCGTAGACACGCTTTTTCCAAAACACCCCCGTCCATCTGACCTTTCCCGCGTCGCTGCTGTTTTCCATTTAACGTTTTGTTGTAATGAAAACCCGGAATTAAAATGAAAATTTTGTGTAAAATTATTCAAAAATGCATCCCACTATTTTTATCTGACCTGCCAC
>NW_026882351.1:0-40848 GCF_032173495.1 Musca vetustissima
TCTAATGAACATTTTCTAAAGATTTAAAAAAGGGCTTAAAATTTAGTCATCCAAATTCCAAATTCTAGGTAAACATATTAACGAACTATTTATTCTAATGAAAATTTCCAAAAGATTAAAAAAAGGGTTTGAAATTTAGTCCTTCAAATTCTTAGTTTATTCAGGACGTATTCCATAGTTAATGGCCTGTTCCAGTACTCATGGGAAAATCGAAAAGAATTTTAATTATTAGAATATTCTTGCAGGTTCCGGAGCAGATCAATAAAATGTTTGTAAAAATTTGTCCATTGACAGATGGTATTCTGCAATAATAGCGCAATATCCATAAAGATTCTACACAGGACCAGTGTTTGTACTTGCAACGTTGTCGTCAATTTGTTAATTTTTTTAATGAATTCCGGATTTGAGTTTCGAACTATATTTCAAATATAAACAATAACAAAAAAGGTCTTATTTTAGAAAAACAAAAATTCCAGGTGATCGTTTAGGTTTAGCCTTCTTTTAGAAGTTTTTTATTTAGTTATTTCTTTTGTTGTTTTTGTTTCCATCATATTGTAACGAATTGAAAATATTTTTTTGTTGTATGTATATGCAAAAAAATAATAGTGTATAAAAATTAATTACAGTTATACTCATATATGTATACGGACAAATGAATATATGATCGTTTTTAGGCGCTCTTGTTTATTTTTTATTTTGTTTATTCTTCGGGGACAGTACAGGCAGTCAAATTATTCAAAAACAAGATGCATCATGCTTGAAATTCTGGTGACGGTGGTGGAGGTGGCAGCTGCAACCAAAGCTGTTGCAGCTGCTAGGCTATAAAACAAACACACATCATCATTATCATCTAATCATTCCCATTCTGTGGTACCGGGTGGCTTCGATGTCAAATCGTATAGGACACGAGAGATTCCATCGATTTTGGAAATTTCTTGTACCATTTTGTGAAGGACCTTTAAAAACACAAAAATAAAAAAAAAAAAATAAAATAAAATTTCTCAGAAATTTAGTGTTCGAATGATCAATCTTACCGGCAATGGCATATGCTCGGAACCGGGTATAGCCGGTACCCCAGTCATAAAGTCACTGGTAATGAATGGCCTCAACACAATCGATCGACTACACGAGGGTGTACGATTAATGGGATCACGATCAAAATGCACTGGTATCAGTACAACGGGCATCTGTGATATCTTACGATAAAGACCAGCTTGCATAATAATCTGGAGGAGGGAATTAGGAAATTTAATAAAAAGAAAGTATGATTAAAAATGTTAAAGACAATAAATTTTTAATAAACAAAATATTTAGATACCCCCACCTTTAACCACACACACATTGCTACTGGGCGGGTATTACGTCTGTGTAATTGTAACCATTTTTGTCGAGAGTTCTGATATCAGAATTTTTTCGAGATTTTCTATTATTTTTCCGATTATTTTTCGAGTAATCTGAAGGCAAAATTTATTGATATCCTCTACCGTTATATCCGAATAATATGCACCTATTCTAAAAGGAAATTTTCGAATGTCTCATTAGATTTTTAACGAAATGGGTTTTTAATTGAAAAACAATTTCGGCATCAGAACCGGAAACTTGAGCAGGGTTTCGTTCAGAATTCTGAAAAATGGAACAAATTGGGTATCACGCAGTAAAAAAAAACAGATAGACAACAACTAATTGAGAACGTAATTGGTCAAAAACTAATCTGGTTTGTCTGGACAACTGACGTTCTTCAGCTGCGATGGGTAGAGGGTGAGCTCCGAGGACGGCATTCACTCTGTATTTATTCAGCGCTGCGGCAACTGCAACAGTATGAATGTTATTCAGACCTGTCCGATTAGAAACTTGATATAGAGGCTTCCTTTTATAACATTAGACCTCTCTCTCTAGGTAATGCAGATCCTTCCTGACACCCCTGGGTGGGGGAGTTTTATCCGACATATGATTTTTAGGATGACTATTCCTAAATCACCAAAGCAGATTCTACAACGAAAGCACATTTCTATGCAGAAGTAAGGGAAGGATCTTTGTCTCCTCAATTAATATGGTCACAACTGGTTTCATGAGAAGGCACCCTGTTGTAGTTCTCAGGGCGGCGTTCTGACAGCTCTGCATACTTCTCCATTGCAAAGCATAACACGCATGTACCGCATATGTGGCCGAAGTTTTAGTGACGGATATTTTCATATTTTTCACGTGGGAGAAGGCTGCTAACTCGGCGTGATATGCGTTCAACCTTGCACATTTATGCACAATGATAGAACTCGACGCCATTATGGTACAATGGTGTGTAACCCTGTTTTGTTGTGCTGTGTTGCTTACGGAAACCATGTTGGAGAGCGGGGCTTCCAAGTCCTTTATGATCAATATGTTCATTTCCTTAATTAGAAGGAAGAAACTTTGATTACCATATCATTCCATAAACCATATCACGTTTTGATAGCCAAGTCTGAGAAAAAATTGAAGCGCTTAGGCATTAACAAGTCTCCTGACTGACAATACGTATAACGAAGCTGATGGACACGAAATCGTCTAAATCCCTAGTGTTAGGTGATCTAGGACCGATGAAATCCCACATCGAAAATCTTGGGATCATAGACAATCGGTTCTCCGATGTCTGCCCGAGATTGATTTTTTAAATTATTAAGATTTTCACTATGCACAACCTGTGAACGCGTTTTGATAACATTCAGTTCTGTCCCATGTAGGCATTTAGTTTTCATAGACTCCCACAACTGCAGCCAGTATATTCTGTAAATTTTGTAATAATAATTTTAAATACTTACTTCATTTGCCACAGCATCTGCCTGCCTCAGTTGTTTAATGACGTAATTATTCAATGTTGTATGGGTAATATCGGTTATCTGATATTGAACGGGATCGCCGAAAACATAACAAACCCGATTGACATTGTGTAAGATACGTGGTATAAGTTTTGCCAAAAATAGCATATCATACCAATTTGGTTCGCTGGCACTTGAGAGAGCCACGACATAGCTGTAAGTGCGTTTATCGCCTAGGTGAACAAAGGAGAAGAAAGGAAAAAAATAATGGTATAAAAAATCCAAATATAAAAATTTGTTATTTACAGTTTTCGATTTTTCAAAGAGATGTTGTTCCTGAAGAAAAAAATACAAAAGGAAAATTCAAATTTACCTTGAACACCCACAGAACGTATGGGTAAAACTGTGGCTTGGATTTGGGAAAATGAGGAAATTGCAATAAGTTTGTGTTGTTCCATTTCGCTGGTGGCGCCAGTGACACGATTTATTAAAGCATGATTCTTTTCTAATTTATTTTTATAGTCAACAATGACACGGGCAATGACCTAACGTATTAAAAAATATACCAGAATTAGAGGCTACAAAAAGAGTAACAAAATAAATTCCCCATACCTGTGTCTCGGAATAATCCTTTTCAATAAATGGTTCCTCGGCACACAGGATACGTATGGCCAAACCGGGGCCAGGGAATGGTTGCCTCTCCACCAACTCAGCGGGTAAACCCAAATCGTTGCCCAATTCTCGTACCTCATCCTTGTGGAAATCACATAAAGGCTCTACAACACGGCCAGCATTGCGTAGCTCTCTGTAGAAAATCAAAACATATTACACGATACCCAATTAAAGAAATCATTGAATGTTACCTTATCAAATCTGTATCATTATGATGAGTTTTAATTGTCTCGGCATTTTTACTAACCATATTCGATGCGGATTCAATTAAATCCGGTCTCAATGTGCCCTGAGCCAACATTACCTCTTCCGGTTTCAATTTCATTTCGGACACAATATCATTGGTGATTTTCACAAAAATATCACCAATAATTTTACGCTTCTCCTCAGGATTGATGGTTTGACACAACATTGGCGTTTCGACAATTGAAAATTGCCCGGGCCGCTTAATTTGTGTTGTACCCTTGAGGAACGTATAGGCTTCTTTGCGTACAATTAAATCGATACCAATAGCGACTAAGGATTTCTCCACCTTTTCACTCTCATCTTTACGCATAAAACCATTGTCGACATGTACGGCAATAATTTGACTGGGATGTAAGGCATGTCGTAGCAGGGCAGCACATACCGTTGAATCAACGCCACCACTAACCAATAACTATAAAAAGAAAAAGACAACGAAATATTAATTTTTAATTCTATTTCCGCATTTTTGTTGCAACTCACCAGAACTTTGTTATTACCAACTTTATCCTTGATATACTTTATACATTCCTCCTTGCGGCTGCCCATCGTAAAATTGGGTTTCAGTCCACAAATCTCAAATAGGAAATTTGTAAAGATTTGTTTACCACACACGGTTAGATCGACCTCCGGATGAAATTGTACACCGTATATCTTTAGTGCATCGTTGTAGATAGCTGTGACAATGTTATTCGTAGATCGTCCAGCAACTTGTAACTTATCACCGACACGCTCTACACTATCACCATGTGTAAGGAGGACAGTCTGGGAACGATATAAGTGACTGTAAATAGAAAAAGAGAAAATGCAAAATTTATAAGTGGTAGAAGAAAAAAGCAATAATTTCGAAATTACTATAAAAAATGTACTAAGATCTTAATTACTAGGAAATAACTATCTCATAATAGGCTACAGAATTCTTAACAGATTCACAATCATAAGGCTATGAAAGGATTCCTTATAAACCACTCTGCAGGTAAGATATTGCATTACCATTTTTTTTTTGGTCTAAGGAAAAAATCTTTGTCCCCTCATTAAGGAGTATACGAGGAGACATACCATTGGAGTTCTCAAGTTCTTAATTCTGACAGGTCTGATTTTTTGTACTTACTTAATTCAATTCAACGCCTCATGTTCTGCGGATCAGCGACTTGAGAGCCTTTTTTATACCCTAACCATAAGTGTAAATTAAATTTTAATTCATTTAATTTATTCATTCATCATGGGTAGCTAACGATATTTTGACGGGTGAGGCCTTACGAAATATTTATTTATTAAATCCACGTCCTAAAAGGCTTTTAGATTTTTTAAGAAGTACTATTTTAATAAATCTACGTCTGAAATGCCTGAGGAAATATTATTGTAATAAATCTACTCCCTTAAAGGCCTGTGGAAGTATTTTTTATTATATCTACGCCCTGAGAGGTCTTAAGAAATATTTTTTTTAAATCCACGCCCTGAATGGCCTGAGGGAATATTTTTTTTAATTCACACCCTGAGAGATCTTAAGAAATTATTTTTAAGAGATTCACGTCTTGAAGGACCTTTAGAAAATATATTTTTAACCTATCCACGCCCTGAAAATATTTTAAACCAGTAAGGAAAGTAATAAAGTCGAACTGGGCCGACTATATGATACCCTTCAATACTTTGGGTATATTTTACGTAGTATCCTGACAGACGTCGCCTTTTCGAAAGAACATTGACATGAAATTGAACGAAAGATATATAAGAACTTTGGTGCACCATTTCTATTAAATTGAACGAAAATATATATGGGAGTTATATCTAAATCTAAACCGATTTTCAAACTTAGAGCACATCATAATACACTAAATTCACACTATTTAGAGACTTTGGTGCACCATTTACCTTAAATCGGACGAAAATATATATGGGAGCCATATCTAAATTTGAACCGATTTTCACGAAACTTAACACACATCATTCTACATTCAATTCAGTGCCCTATGGCAAATTTTGTGCCAATCGAAAGGTATATAGGGACTTTGGTGCACCATTTACCTTAAATCGGACGAAAATATATGTGGGAGCTATATCTAAATCTGAACCGATTTTTCCCAATTTCAATAGGGTTCGTCCTTGGGCCATTTGTTTGGCCAAATGAGCTGTACCAGATTTCATCAAAATCGGATTATAAATGCGACCTGTACGTACAATTTAACACCAACAGACGGACGGATGGACATCCATAACTCGACTCAGAAAGTGATTCTATGCATATTCTCAAAAGGAACCAAGTGTCTATCTCGTTTCCTTGTACCACAGGGTAGTGAAGGGTATACAAATAACCAAGCTTTAAACGGAAAATATTCTTTAAATAATCCACGCCTTCCAGGTCCTCGAAAAAAAATCTTTAAATAATCCAGCATTGAAAGGACCTAGGAAAATATTCTTTAAATAATCCACGCCGCCTTCCAGGTCCTCGAAAAAAATCTTTAAATAATCCAGCATTGAAAGGACCTAGGAAAATATTCTTTAAATAATCCACGCCGCCTTCCAGGTCCTCGAAAAAAAATCGTTAAATAATCCAGCATTGAAAGGACCTAGGAAAATATTCTTTAAATAATCCACGCCTTCCAGGTCCTCGAAAAAATCTTTAAAAATCTTATTAGGCCCTTGAAAAAAATTATAAAAAAACCCACGCCCTGATGGGTTCTGAAAAAATACAATTTTTTAATAATCCAAGTCTTGATGGTCCTTAAAAAATTATTCTTTAAAAATTCTTTAAATAATCCACGCATACTGCTCATCGACAAAATATAATAACAATAATTTACGCCCTGATGGGCATAGAAAACATATTCTTTAAATAATCCACGTCCTGATGGGTATAGACAAATATTATTTTAATAATCCAGTCCCTGATGGGTATAGAAAAAATATTCCTTTAATAATCCACACCTTACTGGTCAACGAATAAATACTCTTTAAATAATCCACACCTTGATGGGCCCTCGAAATAAATATTCTTTAAATAATACACACCTTGAGGGTCTACAAAACATATTCTTTAATCTAATATCTACTTATTATTTAATACACTTAAATTAAATTAATTGAATGGAAATCGGTTTGTCAAACCACGTGTAGTCCATTGTGTATAACTTAACACTAATGGAATGTTCTTGGTTTGTTGCCTTGAAATCGGTAAATTAATCTTGAAGGATTGTATCAGCGTTTATTTAAAACATTAAAAATAAACACCTTCTTTTCCTTCGTAACATTTAAGAATAAATAATTAATAATTAAAAATATTGAAAACATGTAAAACCATGTGTATACCAAGGTGAAAAACTTTACATTCATTGGAATAATGGAATGGTCATGGTTAAGTAAATTTAATCTTGAAATTTAATCTTAAAAATTCTTTAAATAATCCACGCATACTGCTCATCGACAAAATATAATAACAATAATTTACGCCCTGATGGGCATAGAAAACATATTCTTTAAATAATCCACGTCCTGATGGGTATAGACAAATATTATTTTAATAATCCAGTCCCTGATGGGTATAGAAAAAATATTCCTTTAATAATCCACACCTTACTGGTCAACGAATAAATACTCTTTAAATAATCCACACCTTGATGGGCCCTCGAAATAAATATTCTTTAAATAATACACACCTTGAGGGTCTACAAAACATATTCTTTAATCTAATATCTACTTATTATTTAATACACTTAAATTAAATTAATTGAATGGAAATCGGTTTGTCAAACCACGTGTAGTCCATTGTGTATAACTTAACACTAATGGAATGTTCTTGGTTTGTTGCCTTGAAATCGGTAAATTAATCTTGAAGGATTGTATCAGCGTTTATTTAAAACATTTAAAATAAACACCTTCTTTTCCTTCGTAACATTTAAAAATAAATAATTAATAATTACAAATATTGAAAACATGTAAAACCATGTGTATACCAAGGTGAAAAACTTTACATTCATTGGAATAATGGAATGGTCATGGTTAAGTAAATTTAATCTTGAAGGATTGCGTATCAGCATTTATTCACAAAAAGAAAAAAATAAACGCTTTTTTTTCCTTCGTAAAGAATTAATAAAAAAGTATTTGACTTACTTAAACAATGGACACGATGGTTCAATCTCAATTGTCTGTTGGCCATCTTCGCGTACATTCTTTTTTAGAACTGTACCACCGAATTCTTTATTTATCAACTGCATGCCATAACAAATACCCAAAATGGGTATTTTTAATTTGAAAATATCCGGATCATAACTGGGAGCATCATCGGCATATACCGAATTGGGTCCACCCGAGATAATAATACCCCGATAACCACCTGCACGTAAGGCATCAGCTTTAGTTTCCAATGGTAAAATATCGGATTCTACCAATAATTCACGAACTTTACGATCAATAACCTATGATGGTGATGGAAGGGAAATAAAAAAACAAAAACAAAAAATGGATGACGAATGTTAGCCATGAGAGAGGGAATGTGATTTAGGTCATTTGCACAAACCAACAAGCTTAATAATACAAAATTTGGAAATATATTTCAATACTATACTACTACATGGCACATACATGCGGAATCTTTTCTCTTTTAATCTAAATAAACCAAATTTTGTATTAATTGCTTTTTTGGTTTGCAAAACAAATGAGACCCATTTGCAAAATACAATACCTTTCCATATTGAGCACCTGCATCTAAAATGGCAACTTTGTCATGACCCACACTATTATCTGAGGATAAAAATTTATTTGTTGCACTCATGTCTTTCTTTTTGCAGCACTGAAATGATTCGAGAGAGAAAGAGAATGGAAATGTTGCAATGAATTGAACTGCATCATGGGGGTTCGTTTGAGGAAGCTATAATAAGCTATATACGATGGAATCTAGCAGAACCATCGACATTTAGAACTAATATTATTTTAAATGTTTACATTGCATTTATTGACTAAGTGGAACTCCAGCTAATTTAGTTAAAAAACTACATCCACAAAGCAAGGTGACCAGCATGTGGGATGTGGACTTATGTCAGAATTTCAGAAGATCTAATTATAGAAGGCCAAAAGAACTTTATATAGAAAAATATGTTATTCTTATAGGAGACAAGTATGTACTCCTATAGATGTCCAGAAGGTCTTATTGAAGGAAACAAGAATACCTTCTTATATATGACGAGAATGTCATTCTATAGAAAACTAGGAAGTCCTTCAAACAGAAGACCAGAAGGTGGTCATATAGAAGACCAGTAGTCAACATATTTTCCCTATATATGGGATATATAAATCAGGCCACTGTAGAAATACAAAATAGGTTAGAACTGCAAATTGACATATTTTCCCGAAAATGCTTATCATTTGTAATCCTCACCGTTTTCCTACAGTGGAAACTGACATATTTTCCCTTTACATAGATTTAAAGTCAAGCCACTTTGGAAATTCCAAAAAGGTTAAAACTTCTGGAAAATGTTGGTTCATACAAAAAAGGTGTAACTCTCCCTATTTTCTTGTTCCCAGTAATACTTAAATTTAAATTTAACATAAAAATAAAAAAATTGATATAAATTTAAATGCATTTTCACGGACATCTTAAATAAGAATATCATATCATAATGGTGAACTAGAGTAACAGATTGAATGGTATCCTCATAACAGATCTGCAGGTCTTCCTGTAAAACGCCAAAAGGTCTTTTTTAGACCGGAAAAACCAGAATATCGTGATCAAAGACCAGGCAAGTTTTTTGTCTATAGAAGGTCCGGAAAGTATTTCTATAGAAGAGCTGAAATATATCTTAGAGAGTAGTAGAGTATAAATATTTTTATTGAATGTCTTCTAGGTCTTATTTTAGAAGTACCAGACATCTGTATGATGCTTAAGTTCAGAAATTCACCAAAACCCTTCATGTATGGATGGTATCAGGGGCACAGGGGTCAGTCTCCCTACTGAATGCAGTTAAGAATTGTTATCACTCTTTCCCGTAATCAATGGGAACCACTTTCTCACATATCCATATTGTAGAAGACACGCCTTTGTAAAGGTCCCTAAAAATATTCTTTAAAATATTCACACCTTAGTAATGAACCCTAAAAATATTCTTTAAAAATCCACGCCTTTGTAAAGGTCCCTAAAAATATTCTTTGAAAAATCCACGCCTTTGTAAAGGTCCCTAAAAATATTCTTTGAAAAATCCACGCCTTTGTAAAGGTCCCTAAAAATATTCTTTGAAAAATCCACGCCTTTGTAAAGGTCCCTAAAAATATTCTTTGAAAAATCCACGCCTTTGTAAAGGTCCATAAAAAATATTCTTTGAAAAATCCACGCCTTTGTAAAGGTCCCTAAAAATATTCTTTGAAAAATCCACGGCTTTGTAAAGGTCCCTATAAAAATATTCTTTGAAAAATCCACACTTTGTAAAGGTACGTAAAAATATTATTTCAAAAGTCCACGCCTTTGTAATGATCCCTAAAAATATTATTTAAAAAATTAGGATTGAAAATAAGAAAAATAAAACTTTTATGATAAAAAATATACCAACCGGCAATACTTTGAAGATTACCCTAAGGAACATTCAATGCACCAAAGCAGCAACAAAACGAAAATAATACAAAAGAAATGAGTGAAGAGACGAAATGGGGTCACTGCAGCACATACAGGTCGTCGCCAGTCAAAATACAATACAGCTATAGCAACACAACACTTTTCACCAAATTTAATAATAGTATTTTTTTAAATATTATGACTACATATGATTTGAAATTCCGCAACTACTATACAAATATGAAATGATGGCCACTTTTTAAAGCACGTTATACTGTTACTACTTTTGAAGGATTGTATTTTCATTCACTAAAGAATAAACGTTTCTTCATAATTACAGCACCAACAATGTTTCGGGGATAGCGCCGGGGGTTATTCACAATAAATATGGAAAAACGAAATTTTTAGGCAGGCAGTAAACACATAAAACAATATGAAAAAAATTAAATGACATCAATTGTTGATTGCATTGCCAATATTCCGATGTTTTTTGTTATTTCAGTTGTCGTTATAATTTATATTTTATTTTCTTCTTTTTTAAATATTCTGCGATACTTTGTGGACGTTTTCGTTCTGTTGAAAGTGAAAATATGTGTTACTAAATCAAAATATTTGCGAAAAACGAAAATCATATGATTGGGTCATCATCATCACCAACAGCAGCAGCAAGAACACCACCACCAATCATCAAACCGAACAACAAAAATTACTACGCTACACTAGAGAATATCCAAAATAAAAAAAATGACAGATGTCGAGAGTGTATATTGTTTGGAGCCAATAAAACAACAAACATTTGCAAAAAACACAACCAAAAGTAGACCGACAGAATGAACAAACAGCAAATAACAAAGAACGGATGACACAACGGGCAGCAAGCAGTATATAATATTGCCAGAGAACAACAACAACGACGACGACGCCAGTAATATGCATTTGAAGGAAATCAGTGCAGCAGCAAAGAACGCACAAATCCGCCATAAAATTGAAAGGGGAAGCCAAACGAAAAAAGAAATGCAAATAAAAAAATTGGCAAACTCATCCAATAATGATGACCGAGAAATTTTGGTTTGAAGAATGTCAAAGCACAAGCACATAACTGATGAAAGTCGAAATAAAATAACAGGAAAAACCCATGAAATATTGGGCGCTCAAATTTAAATCGCAAAACACATTTGCCGGTAGGTATGGATTGATCGATTTCTTGAGCTTGAAGTTAAATTATACTCCAATGTAAGGAGTAAAAGTCAACTCCGAGAAAAATTTAGAACTTGATCTTATTTATAACTACATTGATTTTGTTATACATTACGACATTGATCTCTATACATATCGAACTGCTCAGTATATATATTTGTATACAAATCAATTGTTCTTTCCAAAGGCCTGTAGACCAATTGATTTTTTTTTTGGGACGTGATGTCTCTATACAGAAATTTCTGTAACTTGGCGATCCCCTTGGTAATAATGTACTATAAATATATGTACTATATATGTACTATAAATCCGATCGAGTCTGATTCATGACGGCAGGTTAGTTTTGCCCCATAGTAGTATGTTACAATTATACGATCCGTAATGCAGAACTTTCAAAATTTAGCTTGCTGCTGCACAAGTTCCAGCTCCCTAAATGGGAACTACTTTTTCTTGATCTATAATGATCTTGATCTATAACAAGCCAATTGAGATCTGTTGTGCGCTCTAGAAATGTGGAGAAAGTTAGAATTAATGAAAGTTTATATTAAACACATTTAGCTTTGTTTCCCCTATGAATTTTGACAACTCCTTCATTGTTCTCCATTCACACCCCCTCAGATCGGTTAGTCCGTTAAGAGTGTCATTTCCCAAGAATTGTTTCCGAAGACATGTAAATGCTGGGCAATGGCACATGAAATGTTTCACTGTCTTCCCCACACGCTTTGCACATGCTGCTACCTTCGTATCCAATCTTGAGTAGATGTGCCTTCAGGCTGAGGTGTCCCGTAAGAATACCCGTCACTCGGCTTATTTCTTTTTTTAGCGTAAGGATGTGGGATTTCTATCAAAGATTATTGTCTAGAATTACTCCCAGATACTTAACTTTGTTTGATATGGCTATCGTTTTGTTTTGGAAGATGGGCTCTTCATACTGACCTATTTTTGTCTTCCTAGTGAAAAGACATATCTCCGTTTTGTCCGGATTTACGTTTAAGCCCCTCGGTTTTTGCCCAATCGTAGGCGAAGTTAAGCACCGTTTCGGCTTCCCTACATAGTAAGTTAGGTTTCTTTCCCCTAAGAAGTATTACAACGCCATTTGCACGCATACGCATGCTGTTTATATGTCAGCGTATCTTTGAGAATACTGCTCTTTACATGGTGTCGATTGTACGTTCCATGGTTTTGAGTAGGAATGATGTTAGGCTTATTCGCCGATATGAATTTGGTGTGGCGTACTTTGCCTTGCCGAGCTTGTGTATGAAGACTACCCTGGCTTTTGCCCGGCTTTCGGTATGTACGTCAACTTTGAGCATAATTGGGTTGCCATAACCGTACTAACGTTGTAATTCTTCTAGCAAACCTAGATCATAGAAAGGGTACAAATCTTAATAATTGGTTTATCCAATATCAAGCGAATGGAAAATCGCTATACCTTTTCAAAATATTAATCGAATGAAATATACGATTTGATCCAAAATTTGGCTGAATCAAGTCCGAAAATCGTATATAGAAGCTTACTTTTGGGTATAGCTAGCATAAAACCAAACAAAAACTCTGAATATTCGTTATTTTGGAAACGGTTTTATGGCAGTACTACCCAATTTTATTTTAAGAGTTTGGGCATGTTCTAAAACCGATTTGGCTGTAGTTTTAAATTACTGCTTTCCATTGGTCACAAATCGAGCATCTCCTGTGTCGCTGTCCAGTTTTGGCTTGCAGAAGGCATAGATTGGTGACAGTTCAGTTTCCGCCATGTCTAACCCTATTGATCCTGCCTTAATCTACAACATCATCAGAAAGTGGCTGCGACAGCGCACCTGCACACTTATACTGTTCATTCTAACTTTTCTTTTATCTCCTTCTTTTCTTCCCCTTTCATCTGAAACATTTCTTGGATGATAACAATGGGCCATTAGGCCTTCAAAATAATGACTGCGCATCTCCAAACCTAACCGGGATGACTTTAATTTCATATCTTGAGTTTCCATTGGATGGCAAATCCGTTTTTGGGTATAGCCCACATAAAAAGCTCTAGGGTTTTAATGGATATTTTGGTGGTCCTAAGTGTATTTTCCCACCCAAGTCACTACATTTTACAATTACAAAGTGACATTCCGGGAACTTGGTGGATAACCAACTTCTTTACAGAACATTATAAATTCACATGTTTCCATAGTTATTTGATATTAAATGCAAAAAAAAAAAAAAAATACAAACAGATTATACTTTCTGAAACACTAAAGAAGTTTATTATCCATAGGGAAAACTTAAATAAACTTCATTCAGGTTGAAAATTTTAAAAGTGGTCCTTGAGTCTCCGATTACAACAACAGATTTTTATTTAAATACCGAAAATATTATTGCAAACATCGGAACACATTTTCTTTCGGACCCCTTCTCAGAAAAATCTAAAAATATTGTTTCCTGATTACAACAACAACTTTAAATTGTAAACATTTCATAATTCTCCTTTTTTATGATTTTATAATAAATCACATTTTTTTAGATTTACATTTGTTCATCAGATTTATAGGGCCTAGTCTGTCTTATCAATATTATGTCCAAAAGATAACCCCTTTGGCTTCCTAACAAAATATGTTGTTTACAAAATCGTGTGACGATTTGCAAATATTGTTGCTATACATTAAAATGCAACAACAATTACTATTACATATTTATATACCAAAATATTAGCAAGGCAATTATTAAATAACACATTTTTAAAAATCTTTAAAATATTTACAATTTTCTTTTACAAAAATAATAAAAAAAACGCCATAAGACAAAAACATCTCTGAGGTGTTCGAAACACGTGTTTGTTTAGGCATGACAGACGACGACCCTCCATATGAAACATCAATATTATAATAGCCCCCTGTATGTAACATGTGAATACCGCATATACATATATGTATATCGATATAAACGTGTATAATTGAATGTATGTTGGAACTAAAATTCCACACGACTGATACTGAAATACTACAATGATGGTCAAATGCACACACACAATATTTAGCCGGTTCCAGAGATTACAATTTGTGTTTGTTTGTCTGATTGATTGTTTGTTTGTACCTAACACAAAATTGATATCAATTACATTAAAGAACACAATTATTTTTTATATTCTTCGGAAAACATTTCAACACTCACCTTTCTGCTTCTTCTTCTTATTCGTAAATCTCTATTCCTTTAAATCCTTTGCAGTTTTCTTTCTTTTTTGATTAAATGCAATTTTTTGTATTCCAAACTTATCTTGGCGAAAAAAATTCACAAAATTCTTTATCTCTCCTCTGCAAAAATGAAAATATGATTATTTTTGTCACCGATTATATCGCTGTGTGTGTACGAGTGTATGTTGTTGTGGGCGAATTCTTTCTGCAGAAGCATTTATTGATTTCTTTAAACTTACACAATTATTTTCACAATAAATAAATAATTAATTTTGTAAATTTCAATTTCCTCACATTGAATTTATTTTGTTTTCTTCGCAAGATATTAGCTAGGTTCTGTCTGTGGCCATTTATTCGCCGTTTTCTTCTCAACACAATGCAAAAAAATTGGATTCTATAAATCGATGTTGAACTATTGCGATTAATCGTAGTCGAAATTAATCGTTTCAGTTGTTATCGAAGTTAAATAGAAATAAAGTGGCTTGGCGACTCATTTCATTTCATTTGACTCTATTGAAATTGGAGAAAATCAGTTCAGATTTAGATATAGCTCCGATTTTATGTAAATGGTGCATACAAATTCCAAGGTTTGTCCGATTGAGACCAAATTTTGGACAGCGTTCTGAATTTAGTCCAGTTTGATGTCTGTGATTTTTTGTTGAAATCGGTTCAGATTTAGATATAGCTCCCATATATATTTAAATGGTGTACCCAATTTCTGAATATTCGTCCGATAAAGATGTCTGTGAAGTATTGGTTGGTATTGCTGATGTAAATATTTTGTGTGTTCTATAACCTGCAAGAATGTACATTTTTTTACTACGATAACAAAATTTTCTTTATGATATCGAAGAAAATAGATGTACCATATTCTGTACAGCACTTTAAACCTATCAACATAAACAAGCCAATCGATTAGTCAAAAGTCGACTTTGCTATCCCTACATCAAATCATCTCTGAGAAAAAAGGCGCGCTTTTCTCAAAGGCACTTTCCCAGGAAAATAGACCACCATCATTACTATTGTTTGAGCAGTTCGCTATTGTGGCCAGAAGAAACAAAAAAACGTGAGACAGATCATCAACAGCGAATCAAAATTTTCTACAAATGAGTCCCCAAGAGAAAACCAACGATGAATCCATTGACGATGATGCAGAGCTGTTAGCCTTGGAAAAGATTCTCAGTGAAGCTGAGCAACAGGAAAAAGTGAAACCTGCTTTAAAACCCCAAAAAGACAATGACAAATCAACGACAAGAAGGAAAAATACCATTGACGATGATGCAGAACTTTTGGCTTTGGATAAGATACTTGCCGAGGCTGAGGAAGAGGCGAATGAAACATCTTTGGTAAAGGAAAATCCAAAACCAACTGCTACAGTACCACGTTTAAAGGAGGATAGCACATTTGCCGATGCCTTTAGCTATGAAGTGGACACAAAATTGGCCAAGAAGGCAGCCAAAGAGGCTGAGAGTCGCATGGAGGAGGTCGACTCATCGGACGACGAAGAAGTTCGAAATTTCTTGGAAAGAAAATACAATGAATATGGTTCGGATGTTAATAAGAAATTGAAGGAGCAGAGCAAAGCCAGCAAGGAGGCTAGAATTGAAAAAGAGGTAAATGCCATGATCAAAGAAAAGGAATCGGGTGGCGGTGGAGGAGTAACCAAAGACTCGTTAAATATGCATATTAAAAATCCTCATAATCCGGTCAAAAGGCAGGCCTTGATTACCAACACGTTTAAGGCAAAAGTTGAGAATTCCTCGACAGCTGGATCATCTGCAAAGGAGCAGGCCTTCTTGTCCAGTGGCAGCTCGCAGGGTTCTGTGTATATGGATCCGGTATTTGGTTTGCGTATTATTAATCCTTTGGTCTCCAGTTCTTTGCTGAAGGAGAGAATGGCTGGGCGGCAACCTGTGGCTTTTTCCGCAATTGCTTGTCACACACAGAGAGGTGATCTCTCGAAAGATTGGGTTATTGGTGGAGTATTGACGCACAAGGGTACCACCCAGAAGACCAAAAAAGATAAACCCTTCTGCATTTGGCGTCTAAGCGATTTAAGGGGTGAAATTAAAACGGTCTCATTGTTTTTATTCGGCGGCGCCTATAAGGAATTGTGGAAGACAGCCCAAGGGACATGCCTGGCCGTATTGAACCCCACTGTTTTTGAAAAACGTGCTGAAAGTACCGATGTTGCTTGTCTCTCCATTGACACTGCGGCTAAGGTTATGATTTTGGGTCAATCCAAAGATTTGGGTGCCTGTAAGGCGGTGAAACGTAACGGCGAAGTTTGCAATGCCCTCGTGAATTTGAGTGAATGTGACACCTGTGTTTTCCATGTCAAGCAAGAATTTTCCAAAATGTCCAAACGGTCAGAGTTACAATCGGCAAATGCGGGGCGTGGCTTACAAGATTTGCGCAATAAGGTATTGGGAAAATCTGAGGTATTCTATGGTGGTCAATCGTATACCGCTGTTCCAGCTAAAAAGAGTGCCAAATTGTCTTCGAAAGATAATCAAAGGTTAAGTAATTTATCGGAATATGCCATCTCACCTTTTGCCGGCAGTGTAAATCATGAATCGAAACCCAAGACGGGGGTGACAACCATACCCTATGCCGCACGAGAGGGTCCGGTATCAAAAATTGCCGGAAATGTTGAGGCATGTCGTAAACAACGTCTCAAAGATTTGGAACGTTTACAGATTCTGCAGGCAGAATCAGCCAGGACAGGAGCATCATCACCATCCACCCCCGGCCCTAGTACACCACAATCGAATAAAACCAGGGACTCGATATTTAGTAAGCAGCAAACGAGTACACCCTCAGTGGGTAAACAAATCTCACCCACTTCATCTTTTTCGGGTTCACCATCCCCCTCATTCTCAACGGCTGCTGATAAGTTTAAAAATCGTGAATTCTCCTTCACCACCAAATCTCCAACCTTGTCCAAAGATAATTTTTCCATAGAGGTGAATATTGGCGATAGGCGGGCCTCCCTGGCCAAACAGAAGGCTCTGGAAATTCTCAAAAAGAAACCCATACAAAAGGTGGATCCCAATTCTACACGTGGCACGAGGGAGGGTAAACGACGGGCTATCGATGATCTCAATGAAAAATTCATGAGCAATGATGCCAAGAAACAGAAGCTCGATGAAGAGGAGAAGGAAAAGGAACGCAAAAGTCGTATACAACGTATTATGGATGCCACCTCGTCGCACACCAATCTCATCGATATGCGTGAACGGGAGGAACAAGAGAAATACTTTAGTAAGCTGGAAAAGAAGGAGGCGTTGGAAGAGAAAATGTTATCGACCTACAAAATGGCCTGTAAGGCTGTCATCTGTAAGACCTGCAAATATACTGCATTCTCGGCGGCGGAACGTTGCAAAAAAGAGGGTCATCCTTTGAAAGTGGTCGATGCCGAGAAACGTTTCTTCCAATGTAAAGATTGTGGTAATCGTACGGTATCGGTATTTCGATTGCCCAAGACTTGCTGCTCCAATTGTAATGGTTCGCGTTGGGAGCGTTGTGCAATGATACGTGAACGTAAAGTGGCCACGGGAGCTCAAGAGCTGTCGGTGCGTGGTGATGAGGAAATGTTTATTGGCTCAATTGCGGGTAAAGCTAATTTGAATCTTGCTGTTCCCGATGATTAGGTAATTTTGATAAATTTATTTTATTGTATTATTAGTTTAGAAAACCGAGATGAAAATTGTATTAGTTGAAAGTAATTGCATTTAAGTAGAATATTTTTTAGAAGTTGGTTTAATATTGTTATAAGATTTTATAATAAAAAAAAAAAAAACAAAATATGACAATAAAATACTATGTGGACCCAATTTAAATTGTACAAAAAACATCGAATATTTTTATTAAAAGTTCAATATAAGGCGTGGAATTTTTAAAAAATATTTTTTTCAAAGGCCAGAAAAGGCGTGGATTTTTTGAAGAATATTTTTTTCAAAGGCCAGACAGACAAGGCGTGGATTTTTTAACGAATATTTTTTTCAAAGGCCAGACAAGGCGTGGATTTTTTAAAGAATATTTTTTCAAAGGCCAGACAGCCAAGGCGTGGATTTTTTTAAGAATATTTTTTCAAAAGCCAGACAGACAAGGCGTGGATTTTTTTAAGAATATTTTTTTTTTCAAAAGCCAGACAGACAAGGCGTGGATTTTTTTAAGAATATTTTTTTTTCAAAAGCCAGACAGACAAGGCGTGGATTTTTGAAGAATATTTTTTTTTCAAAGGCCAGGCAAGGCGTGGATTTTTAAAGAATATTTTTTCAAAGGCCAGACAAGGCGTGGATTTTTTAAAGAGTATTTTTTCCAAAGGCCAGGCAAGGCGTGGATTTTTAAAGAATATTTTTTCAAAGGCCAGACAAGGCGTGGATTTTTTAAAGAGTATTTTTTCCAAAGGCCATCAAGGCGTGGATTTTTTAAAGAGTATTTTTTCCAAAGGCCATCAAGGCGTGGATTTTTTAAAGAGTATTTTTTCCAAAGGCCATAAAGGCGTGGATTTTTTAAAGAGTATTTTTTCCAAAGGCCATCAAGGCGTGGATTTTTTAAAGAGTATTTTTTCCAAAGGCCATCAAGGCGTGGATTTTTTAAAGAGTATTTTTTCCAAAGGCCATCAAGGCGTGGATTTTTTAAAGAGTATTTTTTCCAAAGGCCATCAAGGCGTGGATTTTTTAAAGAGTATTTTTTTCCAAAGGCCATCAAGGCGTGGATTTTTTAAAGAGTATTTTTTCCAAAGGCCATCAAGGCGTGGATTTTTTAAAGAGTATTTTTTCCAAAGGCCATCAAGGCGTGGATTTTTTAAAGAGTATTTTTTCCAAAGACCATCAAGGCGTGGATTTTTTAAAGAGTATTTTTTCCAAAGGCCATCAAGGCGTGGATTTTTTAAAGAGTATTTTTTCCAAAGGCCATCAAGGCGTGGATTTTTTAAAGAGTATTTTTTCCAAAGGCCATCAAGGCGTGGATTTTTTAAAGAGTATTTTTTCCAAAGACCATCAAGGCGTGGATTTTTTAAAGAGTATTTTTTCCAAAGGCCATCAAGGCGTGGATTTTTTAAAGAGTATTTTTTCCAAAGGCCATCAAGGCGTGGATTTTTTAAAGAGTATTTTTTCCAAAGGCCATCAAGGCGTGGATTTTTTAAAGAGTATTTTTTCCAAAGGCCATCAAGGCGTGGATTTTTTAAAGAGTATTTTTTTCAAAGGCCATCAAGGCGTGGATTTTTTAAAGAGTATTTTTTCCAAAGGCCATCAAGGCGTGAACTTTTTGAAGAATGCTTTTTTCAAAGGCCAGGCCATCAAGGCGTGGACTTTTAATGGCTAGCAGAGTGATATGCGTGGATTTTTTTAAGAAGACTTTTTAATGGCTAGCACAGTGATTGGCGTGGATTTTTTAAAAAAGACTTTTTAATGGCTAGCAGAGTGATTGGCGTGGATTTTTTAAAGAGGACTTTTTAATGGCTAGCAGAGTGATTGGCGTGGATTTTTTAAAGAAGACTTTTTAATGGCTAGCAAAGTGATAGGCGTGTATTTTTAAAGATTTTTTTAAGGGCTAGCAGAGTGATAGGCTAGTATTTTTTAAAGATGATTTTTTAAGGGCTAGCAGAGTGATAGGCGTGGATTTTTTAAAGATTTTTTAAGGGCTAGCAGAGTGATAGGCGTGGATTATTTAAAGAAGAGTTTTTAAGGGCTGGCAGATGGATAGGCGTGGATTTTTTAAAGAAGAGTTTTTTAAGGGCTAGCAGAGTGACAGGCGTGGATTTTTTAAAGAAGATTTTTTAAGGGCTAGCAGAGTGATAGGCGTGGATTATTTAAAGAAGAGTTTAAAGGGCTAGCAGAGTGATAGGCGTGGATTATTTAAAGAAGAGTTTAAAGGGCTAGCAGAGTGATAGGCGTGGATTATTTAAAGAAGAGTTTAAAGGGCTAGCAGAGTGATGGGCGTGGATTATTTAAAGAAGAGTTTAAAGGGCTAGCAGAGTGATAGGCGTGGATTTTTTAATGGCTAGCAGAGTGACAGGCGTGGATTTTTTAAAGAAGATTTTTTTAGGGGGTAGCCGAGTTATAGGCTTGTATTTTTTAAGGGCTGGCAAAGTGATAGGCGTGGATTTTTTAAAGAAGAGTTTTTAAGGGCTAGCCGAGTGATAGGCGTAAATTTTTTAAAGAAGATTTTTTTAAGGGCTAGCAGTGTGATAGGTGTGGATTTTTAATGAAGATTTTTTTAAGGGCTAGCAGAGTGATAATCGTAGATCTTTCGAAGAAGATTTTTTTAAGGGCTAGCAGAGTGATAGGCGTGCATTTTTAATGAAGATTTTTTTAAGGGCTAGCAGAGTGATAATCGTAGATTTTTCGAAGAAATTTTTTTAAGGGCTAGCAGAGTGATAGGCGTGGATTTTTAATGAAGATTTTTTTTAAGGGCTAGCAGAGTGATAATCGTAGATTTTTCGAAGAAGATTTTTTTTAAGGGCTAGTAGAGTGGTAGGCGTGGATTTTTTGAAGAAGATTTTTTGAGGGCTAGCAGAGTGATAGGCGTGGATTTTTAAAGGTGATAGGCGTGGATTTTTAAAGGTGATAGGCGTGGATTTTTAAAGGTGATAGGCGTGGATTTTTAAAGAAGATTTTTTTAAGGTTGATAGGCGTGGATTTTTTAAAGAAGATTTTTTTAAGGTTGATAGGCGTGGATTTTTTAAAGAAGATTTTTTTAATGTTGATAGGCGTGGATTTTTTAAAGAAGATTTTTTAAGGTTGATAGGCGTGGATTTTTTAAAGAAGATTTTTTTAAGGTTGAATCTTTTTTAAAGAAGATTTTTTTAAGGTTGATAGGCGTGGATTTTTTAAAGAAGATTTTTTTAAGGTTGTTAGGCGTGGATTTTTTAGAGAAGATTTTTTAAGGTTGATAGGCGTGGATTTTTTAAAGAAGATTTTTTAAGGGCTAGTAGTGTGATAGGCTTGGATGTTTTAAAGAAGATTCTTTTAAGGGCTAGCAAAGCCATAGGGTTGGATTTTTAAAACAATATTTTTCTATGCATTAGCAAAGCCATAGGGTTGGATTTTTAAAACAATATTTTTCTATGCATTAGCAAAGCCAATGCCTGGATTTTTTAAACAATATTTTTCTATGGATTAGCAAAGCCAATGCGTGGATTTTTTAAACAATATTTTTCTATGGATTAGCACATCCATAGGCGTGCAAAGGCAAATTGTGTATATAAGGCCATCCTTAAATATTAAGTATAAATAAAAAACAATTGAATTTTGTTTCTAAACGATTAAATATTGTTATTTACATCATACATTATTTTTTTATATTATATTGGTCTCATGTTGTAAATTAGACTAGAAAATGAGATACATTTTATTATTTAATTAATTTATTTTAATATTTGTTTGTGGCAGATAAAATATTAAATTAATATGACTGTATAAAAAAAAAACAACAAAAATGTTCGCTACACATAATTTTTCATATAAAAAATGTCCTTACGAATAGTAGTAGAAAAAAAGTAAAAAAATGCTAAGTTTTGTTCCCCGTTTTAATATCAGAATATATTATTATTCAGATTATGTATACAAATTGGTCTCGCGTTCAATATTGGCATCAGAAGATAAATGAAAACAAAATTCTAAAATCAGTCTATAAAATAGCAGCATTAATTAATCTACTGCATTCCATCCTTCCCTCGCTTCAAAATTTAGGCAGTACTCTCATTTTGTTCATTCATATTAAGTATACTGGAAAATTTAAATGAAATTGTTTTGGACAGTTCAATTTTGTCACAATTCTCGGCCATATTTGCTTTGGCGGTTACATCCATATATGAACGTCCTCGTTTAACCGGCAATGTATACACCTCCCTTGATGGTGTACCTAGAGAAGATTTACGTAGTGTTGCCATGGGAAATCGTAAATCATTTTCATAACGAGAATCAAGGGTACGCGATTCATGTAATGGGCGTGGCATATCATATCCCGGCGGTGGTAGAAAACTACTCGAAAATGAAAATGTATCACGACTAGAACAATCTTGTATATCGTAAAGGACTTTTGGTGGTTTCCACAAATGTTCCAATAGCTTTGATTCTTCATCCTCTTCCACCATATTTTGGGGATTTTCTTCATTGAAGACATCTGAAGGGGCGTGAGATGTTGTTGGACTTTGGATTTCCTCTTCTTGACAATAGGTTGGATTAGAAAATGATTTGGTGTTGGTGCCCATTAATTTTTCAAATTCTGCTGCTAAATATTTGAAGGAGGGTCGGGCATTCGGATCATCCATCCAGCAGGATTGTACCAGGGAGTAGCTGAGGAGAACAAGAAAAATAATATATATTTTTTTAAATTGTTGGGTGATTTCATTGTTTTCTTGCTTACATTTCATCGGAACAGTTTTCTGGCTTTTCCATGCGATAACCACTCTTGAGTAAATGATAGAGGTTTTGTACTGGTATCCCAGGATATGGAGATGCACCCAGTGTTATAAGTTCCCAGCACAAAACACCAAATGCCCAGACATCCGATTTGGATGTGTAAACATTATCCGCCAAAGATTCTGGAGCCATCCACTGTAAAGGAAAATATAATTTAGACAATATTAGATTAATTTATAATACCAGAGCAGATAGATTTGAGATAAAACTCTGTTAGTACTAAAAAATTATAGGAGTGGATTTTTTAAAGATTTTTTTTTAATAACTAGCAGAGCAATAGGCGTGGATTTATTAAAGGATATGGAATTTTTAAAGAAGATTTTTTTTAAGGGCTAGTAGAGTAATAGGCGTGGATTTATTAAAGGATATGGAATTTTTAAAGAAGATTTTTTTAAGGGCTAGTAGAGTAATGGGCGTGGATTTATTAAAGGACATGGAATTTTTAAAGAAGATTTTTTTAAGGGCTAGTAGAGTAATGGGCGTGGATTTATTAAAGGATATGGCATTTTTAAAGATTTTTTTAAGGGCTAGTAGAGCAATAGGCGTGATTTTTTAAGGGCTAGCAGAGCAGTAGGCGTGGATTGTTTAAAGAAGTTTTTTTTAAGGGCTAGCAGAGCAATAGGCGTGGACTCTATACAGACCAATTGGTCATTGTAGAGACCTGTGGTCTCTATAAAGACCAATTGGTCTTTGTAGAGGCCTGTGGTCTCAGTACAGACCAATTGGTCTTTGTAGAGACCTTTGGTCTCTATACAGACCAATTGGTCTTTGTAGAGACCTTTGGTCTCTATACAGACCAATTGGTCTTTGTAGAGACCTTTGGTCTCTATACAGACCAATTGGTCTTTGTAGAGACCTTTGGTCTCTATACAGACCAATTGGTCTTTGTAGAGACCGGTGGTATTTCTCAAAAGATATAAAAGTGTCCATCTATTTTAGGTGTTTTTTATGTCCATCTCATGGGGAAAGGTATACAAATTTTGAACCGGTCGAAGTTAGCGCCGCTTGTACTTGTAGCTACTTAATCTCACCTTAACTGGCACACGTTCCCTGGATCGCTTCAAATAGGCATCATCTTCATAGACATCACGAGTCAAACCGAAATCAGAAATTTTACAAATATGACCCTCGGCCAAGAGGACATTGCGGGCGGCCAGATCTCGATGCACTAACTAAAGAAGAACAAGAACAAAATTAATTTAAAAAAAACTTCAAGAAGGCAAATTGATTACCCACCTTAATATCCGTCAAATAAGCCATTCCCTTACATATTTGCCATGCAAATGATAAAATGCTACGCACCGTCATTGGTTCCATGCCATCGGTAAATTCCGCACCACTATATTCCAATTTACGACACAGACGCAAATAACTACGCAATGCACCAAATTTGCAATATTCAATTATAATTAAGGGAGTGTCACCCTTAGTGCAGGCACCCAATAGTTTAATGACATTTGGATGAGAAACTTCTTGCAGCAATTGGAATTCGGATAGCAAGGCCATATATTCCACGGAATTGGCACCTTTTTTAAGCATTTTCACCGCCACAGTTGTAACACCTTTGCAATTGCCAATGTCTGTGGCATAGGCTTTCATTACCTTACCAAATTCTCCTTCACCCAGTATCGAATCGAGTAGTAAATTTTCCCGAGGAAATTCCCATTTGGAATCGACCACAGAACTGTGGAAGGTGTAACTATTTTCCAATTGTACCAATGGCAGACCATCACCACTATTTCTACACTGTGACTCTTGGCATGGATCTAGTGGGGTCTTTTGTACATCACCGCGATTGCCCAGCGAGGTCATATCTCTTGATTTTTTCCTCCTGCCCAATTGGGATATCAACAAACAAGTGGTTAATATAAGCAGGGTGGTGGGACATACTATTGCGATTATAATACAGGTTTGATTACACTCGAACCCCTTGACATTTATAAGGCTTTCAGCTTCCGCGGAGGTTGTGGGAGGTTTATTATTTTCTTCTTTCAAGGTGGTGGCATAAGTGGTGGGTACATTTTCATCCAGTGTTGTTGGTACTTCAGTCTTGACTTCCATTTTCTGTTGTTTCCTCTTCTTTGGCTTAGGTTCATCTTCATCAAGCGGGGTACAAGCACAATTACCATTATCATCACATGTACAGGTCCCGGATGCTGAAGATATACCCTTACGCTTGTCACTCACCGAGAGAGGGCTCAAGATTTTATTACCCCCCGTACAATCTTGTGGACACACAAAGGTGTTAATCTCTTCCAACGGGTCACATATATTATCTGGACAAAAGGTGGCATTCGGTACACATGAAGCATAATTCGAACTAAATCTGGCACTATTTGTACCACGCCAGATGCAACTGCCACCATTTGTGCCCAGACCACAAAACGATTGACATTGTTTGCGGTATTTTATTTGGGCACACGTCTGACTCTTCGATTTCACTTTGTGCTCGCAGGTTACATTATTCGGTCGACCCTCCATTAGATGGACATTGATGACGAACGATCGTTGATAGATGTCGTGCCAGGTTACATTGAGGCTAGAAAGGCAAACGAAATTGAAGGAATTAAATATTTTTTTTTACTGGTAAGAGCAGAGTTATTAGATAAAAAATCGGTTCAGATTTACCCTCCCCTAAAAACACCACGCTTCTCTCGTGATAAAAGTTTATTAGATTTTCTTTAAATCGGTTCAAAATCCAGTTTATTTTTCTTCTAGGGTTTATAGCGAGCTATAATGAGACTCACTCAGAGGTTGTGAAGTCAGGTGGTCTGCGGATAGAGTAATGAGGAACCTGACCACAGTGAAATTACGGGTTGAAATGTCATTCGTCAGACTCTGAGACCTGGTTGATATGTCTGAAAAACTTTGACACAATTTCCCCTCCCGATATTATTGTAATTTAACCCTTCTCCGGTCTGAATTTGGATGGCAGTGGCGTTCGTACGCTATTTTGCTAATGGTCAGATCCCAATAAACCTTGACAAACGAAGGCGACCAATGCACCCCACCGAACAACGTAAGCCTTCTCCTCGATTTTAATGAGGAAATCAGGAGAGTATATCGACTCATCTCTGGAATGACTCACGCTTGACATACGAGAAAACTATATGGATACCACTGAGATCAGCACTACGGTGATTAACGCAATGGTTATCCTAGCGAATCCTCCAAATTAATGTGAGTCTTTTACATTCTCGAAAATGTTGCAGATCATTTTTGATACTGGCCTCGAGAGTAACACAACCGTTGCTTAAATTGCAACACTTCAGATGTTTTAGTCACTATAAATTGACTTCCAGCATTAGGTCTTTGACTTTGGGCGCCACTCTCGAATAGCATGACGATATTTTTAGTTTATTAACTCGAGAGTGACTTAACCTTTGCACACAATTTACTCGATCCGGTACTGATATTGCAAAATTTCGGTAATTGAGCCACGTTCTTCAAGCATTAGATCTCTGACTTAGGACGCCAGTATGGTTCATACGACGAATCTTATTACGTTCCTCTGCTCCAGAAACTAAATTTTTCTACGCGAGCATCAAAAGGATTTGTCAGTTCCCTAAAACGATGATTGGCGATTTCTCTGAACTCTGTAACTCTCAAAGAAGGAAGGTAAATTGAACCCAGTGAAATCCCGATTTTTAGGTCAGATTCTTTGTCAGAAACTGAAACACGAAGGATATGTCAGTTTTAATAGATTTCCAGCATTAGGTCTCTGACATCGTACAGCGAACCTGGTATATTCACTCCGAAATTCCTTTTTTCTGTCTGAATATCAGATGGATTAGCCAGTTCTCTGAAGCGACGGTTGGTGAATTTTCTGCACTCCTGTCAATTGGTTTCTCCAGGGTTATGAAAATTGCGACGATCGGAGGTCATGAAGTTAATAGTTTGTTGATGAATTTGATAGGAAGGAAGGTGGTTTGAACCTAGAGAAATCTAGAGTTACCAGGCTAGGTCATTCGTTGTACTCTGTAACTCGATGGATATGCCACTTTTAATTCATTTACAGCATTAGGTCTCTGACGTTGATGCCATTATGGTTCTTACGACGATCCTGGCGAAATATCAGAAGGTTTAACCATTTCTTTGAAGCTTCGGTTGGTGAATTTTCTGAACTCTTGTCAATTGGTTTCCCAATGATTATGAAAAGTACGACGTTCAGAGGTTATGAAGTTAATGGTTTGTTAATTAATTTTATAATTGGAAGTGAAATGTCGGTCAGTTGACAGACCCTGTAACACATTGGATTTGTTCGGAGAACTGTAGCAATCTCTCCCTATCCAGATGAGTACGTCCTGGGAGTGCTAATCGACCACATTTCAACCAACATTTTCGAAAAACGTTGTAGCAACCTCACTGTTCATACATATTGGGCTGAAGAGATTAAGACTCGAGTCGTTTCGGATCGCAGGCCCCACTGTCGACAGCTTCAGGAACGGAACTTAAATTTGTTGATATGGACAAATGGTTTAAGGTTTGTTACTCCTAGAGGCGAATTAACCGTCAAACTATATTGTACCCTGATTCTCTTTCTCGTGTTGATTTTTGAAGCTTTAAATTAACCATAAATGAAATCTATATGTATGTAGTCCCCTAGATATACTTAAATTCTACTTACAAGTATATAGTCTCTGGTGCATATTTCAGTGCCACAATATCCTTAACATATATAATACCAGCCGCCGAAGTTATACCAAATGCCTGGCTGCGATCTTCGATTAGGGTAAATTTCAATTGTGGCAAGCGTATAAGATTACGAAAATCCGCTGGTTGTGTTACCCGATACATCGGCTGGGCCATACGATAAACATAAACATCTTTGGGATAGGAGTTGGGTATGCTGCGTGTTAGTGTACGACTAAACCCACTATCCGAATTCAGGAGATCACTATCATCTGTATTGACGACATTCATTTTACGATTTTGTCTGGTACGCAAGGGCAGGGCCTGAGGATGGTTGGCTTCGAGTATTAGTTCGGGATCGGTTTTTATGCATATATTCGCTGTGGCCTGTGGGGGAAAGGAAGGGATTTAAAAATGTATTTCCACTATATTTTTGTATGTTTTTCATACAGTATTTTTGGTGCTCGTCTCAATTGTCTCATCACTGGCCTGTAGGGCAAAACAATAGGATGGTTGATTGGCCACACCATTTCGGGCAAATCGTATTTCTGTAAGGAAAATTTGAAGTTCGGAAGATGTTAACCTTTAAGGTGGCATCAAGATCGTTTGCAACTTACGACAACTAATCATGGTATTCCTTTTTCTCGGATATTCCCCCTCATAGACATTACATACAGGCCGCACAATATCCAAGGTATCGTTTATAATTTTATAGGTCTGATAGACATTTGTTGCCACCGAATCCTTGTCCATGAATAAGATTTTCTCACCGATATTTTCATTCTGAAACAGGAACTCATTATTAGCGCATGATCACCTCATTATACCAATCCTAACTCACCGCATTAAAATATGCACTATCCATAATGAAATTGAATACCTTCGAAGTATTCAGCAACACCGGACCATTATCATTTCTATCGATGACCTGGACATTAATCAATTTACGAAATTGTTCCGTACGATTGCTGCTGATCTTCACCAAACAATTTATGTCCACCGAAAGATTAGTTTGCTGAGCCACATCCAAAGATTCAAAATCCAAGGGTTGACGGGTTATTAGCAGATTATTCCTCAATTGAAATAAATTTGAGGCATTCAATAGCTGATATTTTAAATCCAAGTAGGGACACAGATATTTGGCACCCCGGGGATTAAGAGAACCCACTAAAATTGGTTTGAAATTGAAATTCCCACCACTCGAACTATTCGGTAAATCCTCCATAATAATATAATTTGCCGCTGACCAAAAACATATATTTTCCAAATCCTCACAATACGCCTCCTCCGTCATCGGATGCAGTTCAATAGACATTTGCGACAGGGTATTTGTCGTTGGCTTATATAAATAATTATTACGTATCTTATTTGCTTTTATTTCAAATTGGCAGGATTCCTTGGGTGCTTTGTAGTCATCACGCAGGAAGACTTCTCCGCTGGTTTCATTTATCCGCAGGAGATCATTTGCCTCCATGCTGTAGGTATAATCCATTGCTGGGGTGTTTTCCGTTGTGGACAACACCTGAAATTGTCCAAGGGGGATTTTCGAGAATATGCTTTGCGATTTCTCATTGAATGGCATGTTCAGTTCAATCGCGGTCATTGGAAAGTAGACATCAAATGCTGAAAAAAAGAAAAGGGGAAAAATAAATCATTTAAACTAATAGGTATGGAACGCTTTTTAGGGTATACAAAACTATGGAAAATTCTAGGTGGTAGTTCACTTAAGGGGATCTCCCCCCCATTCTCGGGGTCAAAATATTTTTTGATTTAATTCGATTCTACACTAATTCAAGAATGTCCCTACAAAATTTCAAGAGAAAATCTCAAGACCTCTTGAAAATATAGTGACGGCTAAAGGGCTTCTCAAACTTTAAACACGGGCACGATAACTCAAAAACTAATAACCCAATCGATTCCAAATTTTTACACGTTTCTCTGTGAGTGTATAGCTATCGTATGAACTAGGATAAAGCCAATCGGTGAAGATCTTCCTTATTTTTTAACTTGGGTTTTGATAAAAAATCGGCGATTTTCCAAAAATATTTTTTCAAAGGTCCGCCATTTTGTTAATTTTAGAGCGAAGTCAATAATCCTAGTTCATACGAGAGCCAGACATGTACTCTTTCTAACACCGTTGGAATTTTCGGATTCCGATGTTCCAGTGAGGAGTTATCATGCCCGTCATCAAAAATAAGGACTTTTCCTTAATTACAAAAAACAACAACAAAACAATAACAAAAATTTTTTGTAAATTAAAATTGAGAATGAATGGGGTTCCCTTAATGCGAATCTATAGAGCCCTGAAAATTTTTGTTTTTTTTTATTTGTTTATTTTTTTGAAAGAAGTGAATAAAAATTTCACACAGCTAGCCGAAAAACTTCAAATACGATCTGGAAGAAAATCAATTAGAGAAACGTCACCTTAATTGTGAATAAAGTGGGTAAAAATCCGAAAGAGATTTTCACAAAGCTAGCCGCAAAAATTGCTATTAGGTCGGAACATTTAATGAATCGTCCAAAGAATATTCAATGATAATGGACCCTTCGTACAAGCAAAAAGTTCCGTAAGCTTCCTTTGGAATTCAAAGTCTACGTTAATAAGGAAATCGACTTCTAGTAAAGATAACAGACGAATAGATAGACGTCAGATGCATTCAGAGAGAAGTGGGTAAAACCCCCAAAAGAGTTTGTCACACAAAAATCCGAAAGATTAATTGGAGAGATGTCAGCTTCATTCTGAATAAAGATAATGTCACAAAGCTATCCGAAAATTTGCTATAAGGTCAGAAACGGTCCACGAACTATCCAAAGAACATTCAATGATATGGATTCCATTGTGGAATCCCTAGAAAAAGAACCCTACAACCGAAAAAGTCCGTAAGCTTCGTTTGGAATTTGGTTAAAAAAACCTACATCGATAAGGATTCCATTCCATACGAATATATATATATATATATATATAGCGATCATTGTATTTTCTACCAAGACAGACATCTGCAAAATACTGCATCGCAAATAGAGGAACGAACTAGTTTAAAGGATTCATTCCGCAAAAGGAACGACCGGCATTAGCTCCGGTTCTTTCATTTATGAACAGTTATTATGAACAATTCTGCAAAAGAAAACTCGGTACTGGATGCGGTTCTTTCGTTTATGTAATTCCCCTTGGAGAAGCAGTGATACAAATGTAAGAAGTGAGTCCGTATTCAATATTAGGGTAGGAAGAATTTGGAATATTCTGGAATAGTTCCAGAATGAACTAGTTCACTAATAAACGTTGACCTAAAAGGAAAACTATGGAAGTGCATGACTAATTTCTTTAACCATGCGAATCGAAGAAAATCGAAATGCATAAGGAAGGATATTGCCTACTATAGCATTTCCACATTAAATGAAACCTTTTACAAATTAAATGAACCCTTTTCCAAATTAAATGAAACCTTTTCCAAATTAAATGAAACCTTTTCCAAATTAAATGAAACCTTTTCCACTTGAAATGAAACCTTTTACAAATAGAATGAAACCTTTTCCAATTGAAATGAAACCTTTTACAAATAGAATGAAACTTTTTCCAAATTAAATGAAACCTTTATTCTTATCTAAGGAAATATAATATTTGCACTAATTTTAAACCAATATTTGAAAATTAAATCAAAGAATATTAACAAATATAGTTGTATGGCTATGTAATTAACATAAATATTCTTTAATTCGGTGTGATTTCATTTAATATCTTTACTACATAAAACTAAATAAATAGTAATACAAACTGGGGTATTTCTTGACATTTTAATAAATAAATATTTAAGAGCAAGAATTGAATACCCGGTCCTAAATGCGAAATACATATTTGACTTAATAAATTGTTGATGATAAGGTAACTGCTTATCTTAATGAAGGGGTTCCCGACTTGCAGCTTGTGGGATTTTCAAAACCATGTCCATAACGTAGTTAGAACAATCTTTAGCATTGGAGAATAAAGCGGTAAGAATTTAAGGTTGCATCTTTTGGATTCTATCCAATATTTTATGTCATGTCCATTGTGTATTTGAGCGTTATTTTCCAACTCTGGATTGATTTTCTCAAAAAAAATTCTATAAATAATTTAAATCTGTCTGCATTGACACTGGAATTAGGATTCCAGGTTGACTTTCTATATAGAACTCGATCAGACTTAAAACTTGTGGTGTCAACAACTTAATTCTATTTCCTCCACGCTTATTTTCCTTCAATGTTCCAAAATTTTGTTTGTATCTTCTTATAAATGTTTTTTTCGGAATTTATGTTTATGCAGGTTAAATTTGCAGCCTCGGAAATGGTTCTCCCCTCTTCATAGAATTTAAATAATAACAATTTCATGTCTTTTGTTATTTTGTTATACTGACCCAATTTGTTTCGGGGTCTGGTAGATGTAGCTTCGGTAGGTTCTGGAGCATTTCTACTTGCAATACTTGGCGAGGATATTGATTCTTCCTCAGGTTCCCAATTATCAGAGCTTCCCGAGCTAAAATCAGGTTCGCATTTATTTTAAACGTTGCTATTTTTAAATACAGTGAACTCTCGATAATGTGAACATCCAAAACAGTAAACTCTCGACAATGTGAAGTAATTACAAACAAAATTTTGGAACATTGAAGGAAAATAAGCGTGGAGGAAATAGAATTAAGTTGTTTACACCACAAGTTTTAAGTCTGATCGAGTTCTATGTAGAAAGTCAACCTGGAATTACCCTCAAAGCCATAAAAACTAAACTGTTGAGAGAAAATGATATAAATATTTCCACAAGCTGCATAGAATATGGATTACGGAAATTAAAAATTACGTTTAAGATGGCCTCTATTGAAATAAAACGAATGAATGACTCCAGAACATTAGGCTTGAGACAAAAATATGCTCAAGACTTTACAAAATGGATACCCCAACAAGGAGAAAAATTTATATTCATTGATGAGTGTGGATTTAATCTTCACATACGAAGAACCCAAGCCCGTTCAAGACAAGGAACAAGAGCACACATTGTGTTGCCTACGGTCAGAGGTCGTAATGTCACTATAATTGGATTTGATCGAATCCAAAAGATGCAACCTTAAATTCTTACCGCCTTATTCTCCAATGCTAAATCCAATCGACAATGCATTTTCAAAAATAAAATTATGTGCAAGAGCTGAGCTGTGACGTTTCAATGGAACATAACATTGTTGATGTAATCGAGCGAAGTATTCAAAAGCTTACTTGGCAAGATTGTTCTAACTACGTTATGGACACGGTTTTGAAAATCCCACAAGCTGCAAGTCGGGAACCCCTTCATTAAGATAAGCAGTTACCTTATCATCAACAATTTATTAAGTCAAATATGTATTTCGCATTTAGGACCGGGTATTCAATTCTTCTTCTTAAATATTTATTTATTAAAATGTCAAGAAATACCCCAGTTTGTATTACTATTTATTTAGTTTTATGTAGTAAAGATATTAAATGAAATCACACCGAATTAAAGAATATTTATGTTAATTACATAGCCATACAACTATATTTGTTAATATTCTTTGATTTAATTTTCAAATATTGGTTTAAAATTAGTGCAAACATTATATTTCCTTAGATAAGAATAAAGGTTTCATTTAATTTGGAAAAAGTTTCATTCTTTTTGTAAAAGGTTTCATTTCAATTGGAAAAGGTTTCATTCTATTTGTAAAAGGTTTCATTTCAAGTGGAAAAGGTTTCATTTAATTTGGAAAAGGTTTCATTTAATTTGGAAAAGGTTTCATTTAATTTGGAAAAGGGTTCATTTAATTTGTAAAAGGTTTCATTTAATGTGGAAATGCTATATATTGAGATATTGTATGGAAAACATACCCTGAATTTGTACTTTTGTACGGGGGTTTTAATTACGGCCAGAAGTAATCGAAATACCAAAATACAGATCCGCAGGTTGGAAAGTAGGCCTAAAATCAAATTCAACGTAAGTTTTTTGTGGATTTACTTCGAAGTGAAAGGTCGCCTATTTCTTGGGCAAAACTGATCATGTGACTACTGTTCCGCTTGAGCATGTAGGACGTCTACTTCAGTGTTTTACACCATAATTTGTTTCGAAAAAAAAAACCGACCAAGTGAAGACGAATCATTGGGCGCCATTACAATGCGAGCCGATGTGACTTTTTGTCCGGCGAAAACGTGGAATTAATAGGTCCTATGACTTATTCTCATTTCTGCATATCAAGAAAGATGTGAGATCAACGATTTTCGTCCACAGATGCTGTCTTTAAAGCGTAGGGGAGACTGGGGCACCTTCGGCATCGGGGCACCTTCGGCATTCGCGTTTTCGATATGAAGCTCTCACCGTACATCACTAGGTTCGATATATAGGTATCGAGTATCGAAATAAATAACTGACACAAAGTTTGAAATTTCTAGCTAATAAGCTTTTTTAGATACATGGGTTTTTGTATTTTTATAAATGTTTCTGTAATATTTCAATTTCATTTCGTAAGTATTTCGTGTATAAAACTTTTGAAATTTTTAAGACAATATTATATAAAAGTTGTTAACTACGATGTGTATTATTATAGAAATATTTAAAAATATAATGTTTTTACAAAACTGATCGAAAAAAATGAAAAAAACTATAAAAAGTACATTCGGGGTACATTCGGCATCTTAAAGTGGGGCACATTCGGCCATATACAGATAGTGCAATATTATTTCCTTAAAATGTTTTTGAGTTTGGCTTTAAAAATAATCCTTTAATATGGTTCGAAATTACATATATAAGACTAAACGTGCTTGTATTAACGAAAATGCGATAGAAAACCCCTATTTCTGGTGGTGTGTGCGACTTTGAGATTTCAACGTCCGCCGCTAGAAAATATAGCCCTAAAATTCAAACATTGTGTCGCGTATTAAAACCAAATAGTGCCTTTAGAGGATCAGAATTTCAACCAGACTGAAAGCGATGACAATTACCCGGCTATAACTATGGTGCCGAATGTGCCCCATCAAATGCCGAAGCTACCCCGGGTTGGGGCACATTCGGCGAATTTGACTTTTTTTACAAAACTGTAAAATTTTTTAACTAATACTATTTTTTTATATCTTTTTGGTACTATTTTTTATAATTAAGTGTCAGAGGACAATAATCAGCCATAAAGTTGTTATATATGTTGAATAAGTCCTGAGATATAGAGCTCTAAAAAAAATGTGCCGAAGGTGCCCCAGTCTCCCCTACTTATAACTACATTATTTTGAATGTATGTCGACTTAAGAGGGAATAGTGGATATATACAATACAATATTATATAATAGTTTATTATCCCGTTCATCCATATGGTTGAAGGATATTAAAGAAATAAACGTGAACTTCTTTCTCAAACAATGCTTTCTATATAAGTTCTTGTGAGTCATCCAGGAAATTCAAACACAACTTCCATTATTATTAAAGTAAAAAAAAAACAACTACACCACTATGTTTGGCGCCCAATTGACGGCTGTATGGTCATGTAAGAATGCCATCTTTTTTATTCATCCTTTCTTTTCTTTTTTAAATTTTATTCTGTTCCACTTTTCCCGCAAAAACACACATTTGAAGTTCTAATCGAGTACAGGAAATAACTTCACGATATTCTAACATAAATGGCACTCCATTACATTTTAATAGAGTACGAATGTATGTATATATTCTTCGCTGGGAGTTGATAGGAATGTCAGCTGGGAATGGGAAAATGGGCATGAATGAATAGAGCAGAATGTCAATGTAAAAAACAATGAAGTTGACATGAATTTCATAATTGAATATCTTACTCAAATGGGCCAAGTTTTAACCACAATTTGTGATGGAGCATCGCATTCACCCACTTCAAATAGAATGCAATTGTGGAAAAGTATTACCACATATTAATAATGTGATAATTTGTTATGTGCATAAAAATGATTTATGCAGATTCCTTTTAAAAACTATCTGTGGTCCTAAGATGTCAGTAGATTCAAAGATTACAATTTAAATAAAACAACGATTTCGAGTAGTGAGTGTAGATTATCAAGCGTAATGAACCCATGTCCGAAGTTTGGTCCCATCCTTTCAAAGGATATTTAATCACAGATTCGTATCCCCCATGTATATGGGGTAATTTTTATCGATTACTTAAAAAATAACGAATATATATATATAAGTTAAGGAGCAACATATTCATAATATTTTTGTGCTAAATATGATAATATGATCAGCCATGTGAACAAGTAGTGCAAATAGTTCCCATAATAAATGATATCAGGTTACATTATGGGAATAAGATGTTTGCTAAAATAAAACTGATGACACAGCGCACGTGTCGACAATGCTGTGAGAGCGGAGTTGGCAGAGACTTGCAGCGAAACTAGCTTAAGTTCATAAACTGTTAATTTTAGTTTAGTTGCCATTTATAATCAATAAAATAAAGACGTGTTGATTCTCAACACGAAGTCTTTTTTAAAAATTGAAAATAACTTAAAAAGTTTTAACTGGCGCCCGAGCAGGGACCTTGCCCGTAATATCCTTAGTTAACCCGTGGTGTTAACAAAAAGGATAAAAGGTCCAAACCAAAGAGAGTGCGGAAAGGAAGCGCCCTAGTAGATTTCAAACGGGAGTCCTCTAAAGGACAGCGGCCGCACTGTAAATTTAAGTGGATTTAGAGTTTTTAAGAACAAAAATTAAATTGAGAAACAAAGAAAAATAAGTAAAAATAAAAAGAAATATGTGTTATGTGAATTAAATTGAAAATAAAATTTATAAGAATAAAAGAATATGAAAAAATATTAAAATTGAAAAAGTAGAAATTAGAGAAATTAAAAGAAATGTGAAAAATTCAAATTGAGAATAAAAATTATAAAAGTAATATAATTTGTTAAAATAAGAAAAAATAGAATGCAAATAAAAATTGCAAAATCAATTTAAAGAAAAATAATAAATTAAAAGAAAAATCTAAAATTGATAAAGTAAAATTTATGCTTATTGTGAATACATTAAATAATATTTTTTTGAAAACAGAACATTTATAACTAAAAGTAATTAAAATTTTCATAAAAAAATAAAAGTTGTAAAGCTTATTAAAAAACAAAAATTATATTAGCTGAAATACTAAAATGCAATTTTTATGGTAAGTGATTAAATTCAATCAAGAAATAGACAACACAAATTTTTACTGTATTTAAAAAAAATCCTTTCCCAAATTTCCCACAATAATAGTAAACATGATGCCAGGAAAATCTATAGACGAATTGACAGATAGGCTTAGTGCCTCCCTGAATATAGCACCAACTATGAGTAATAATAAGTTTTCGACGGCACAAAAAGAGGAAATTAGGGCAATAGTATCGGATATACTAAAATTTGATGCAAGTAGTGACAGTCTGGATGAGGATTGCGACCATCCAATAAGCATAGTAAAAGTTGAAGAACTAGACAAAATTCCTGATATAGTAAAAACTATTAGAGATTTTTCTGGAAAAGCAGGTGAGTTCGGGTCTTGGAGAAAATCGGTAGAAAGAGTACTAGACCTTTTTAAAGAGCTCAAAGGGACAAGCAAATATTATGCAATATTGCATACCATTAGAACTAAGATTACAGGAGAAGCTGATACAGCCTTAGATTCGTATAGAACACCCCTTGATTGGAACAAAATTAAAAAATGTCTCATGATGCATTATTCTGATAAAAGAGACATAGGAACATTAGAATACCAGCTTTCCACCATGTCGCAGGGGCAAAAAACTATAACAGATTACTATCAGGCGGTGTACCAACACTTATCACTAATACTAGATAAGATCGCTTGTTTAGATTTGAATGAAAGTAGCCTAATGGCCATGACAAATGCTTATAGGGATAAAGCACTCGATACCTTCATAAGAGGGCTAAGAGGGGATCTTCCAAGACTCTTAAGCGTACGGGAACCATCCTCCCTACCTCAGGCACTTCACATTTGTCTAAAATTGGATAATATGAGTTATAGGATGAATCAGGCACAGGGATACAACCAAAGAATGGACTTTTTAAGAAAAGGTCCTGGGGGAAACTTCTATCCACAGCTAGCTCACATAGGTGGAGCCACTAGACCACCATTACCGACAAGATATCAACCCAGACCAAATTATTATTATGGGCAACCTCAACCAAATAGACCTTTGCAAAACCATTATATGAATAATCCCCAACAAATGTACAATCATCCTGGACCTGCATGGAACACACAGGTATTTGCAGGACAATCAAGTTTACCCAAACCAGAACCAATGGACATTGATAGGTCCATACAGACAAGACAGGTTAATTACATCAATAGACCACAATTTAATCCCGCAATTAAAAGGCCAATAGGATCATACCAAGGGCCATCACCAAAAGTGCAACGTAACTTTCATTTGAATACAGGAAATTATCCTGATCAAATAATTGAGACAGGGGAAAATACGAATAGTCCCGGTTATGAACAGCAGGCGGATACTGGAAATAGCTCAGATTTAATTAACTACTCTAATACTATGGCTGAGGAAAATGTAGAGGATTTATTGGAGCAGGGAGATAATGACATTCGAGTTTCCGATAATATATTTCCTGAGGAGAGTTATAACGCTGATTTAAATTTTTTTGTATAAAAAGTTCCTCGTTGCCATTTTTTACCGTAAAAACGAGGAACGGACGAACATTACGGATACTAGTTGATACTGGAAGCAACAAAAATTACATCAAACCTAGTTTAGTTATCAATCCACAACCTAATCAAGAATTATTTGCCGCTAGAGCAGTTAAGGAGGAAATTAATGTATCTCATCATACGTATTTAGACATTTTCGAAGGAAAAGTGCAACCATTGCAGTTTTTCCTTCTGCCTGGCCTTAAGACCTTTGATTGCATTTTGGGTAACGATACAATGAGAGAACTGTCCGCGGTTATCCATACCAGAGAGAATTATCTCACCCTAGCTGGAGTAGGAAAAATACCAACAAGCCAGCATTGTTTCCAAGATGTAAAGAATATAGAACTGCATTTAGACCACTTATCAGGGGACGTAACCTCCACAATGGAGAATATTGTGACACAACATAGCAAGCTATTCGCAGAACCTGATGAGCGACTAACCTATACCACGAAAGTGGTTGCAAAGATAGATACAACAACGGATTCTCCTACGTACACGCGGAATTATCCGTACCCTTGGGCATTGAGAGAAGTTGTAGACAAGGAAATAAAAAAACTATTGAGGGATGGGATAATAGACCATCCCGTTCACCCTACAATGCACCAATATGGGTAGTCCCAAAAAAACAAGACTCTTCAGGGGAAAAAAAGTATAGGGTAGTAGTAGATTTCAGGAAACTGAACTCGGTTACCGTTCCAGACAGATACCCTATACCAGAGATTAGTGAGGTATTAGCCAACCTAGGTGGAAACAAAATATTTTCTGTTGTAGATCTGAAGAGTGGGTTCCACCAGATACCCCTTAGGGAGGAAGATATGGAAAAAACTGCATTTTCTATTAGCAACGGAAAATTTGAATTTACTAGACTGCCATTTGGGTTAAAAAATGGCCCATCAATATTTCAGAGAGCCTTAGATGATATTCTGAGGGATTTCATTGGAAAGACTTGCTATGTCTATATCGATGACATAATAATCTTTAGCAAAGATACAGAAAGTCATCTTAAACATCTAGAGGAAATATTTTCTACATTGGAAGATGCAAATATGAAGGTTCAGCTTGATAAATGCGATTTTTTTAAGGAAGAAGTAGAATTTCTAGGGTTTGTTGTTTCAGGAGGAGGGGTGAAAATGAATCCAAAGAAAGTAGAGGCAATAACGAACTTTCCATATCCAACCAATTTACGAGAGTTGCGTTCTCTCCTTGGCCTTTTTAATTTTTATAGAAGATTCATAAAAGGATTTGCCGAAATTGCCAAACCCCTTACTAACATGCTAAGAGGAGATAATGGAAAGGTAAAAAAATCTGAGTCTAGAAAAATAAAAATTTTCCTGAGCAATATAGAAAAGGAAGCAATTGATTCCTTGAAAAATGCAATAATATCACCGGAAATTATTTTATCTTATCCCAATTTTGAAAAGGATTTCCACTTGACGACAGACGCATCCAATAGAGCTATAGGTGCAGTTTTAAGTCAAGAAGGACGGCCTGTGACATTTATATCCAGAGCCCTTTCTGAAGAAGAAGAAAATTATGCCACTAACGAGAGGGAAATGTTGGCCATAGTCTGGTCACTCTACAACCTTAGGAATTACTTATATGGGACTGCCAAAGTTATAATCCATACCGACCATCAGCCGCTCACATACGCTCTTAGCAATAAGAACGCTAATACCAAAATGAAGAGATGGAAGGCAATACTCGAGGAATATAACTATGAAATTAAATACAAACCTGGAAGTACAAACGTAGTAGCTGACGCCTTATCCAGGCCACCCATTTCAAGTATTCATACCTTAACGGGATCGGTACATAGTGCTGAAAGCTCGGCAGAAGATCTTATACCGAGTGTCGAATTACCAATTAATGTTTTCAAGAATCAGATATTTCTGACGATAGGCGAAGAAACATCATACCAATTTCAAATAGTATTTCCGGGTTATCATAGGCATACCATTGTAGAGAGGGAATTTACTGAAGAAAAGTTGCTTGCATTATTAAAAAGATATCTAAATCCTTCTGTTATTAATGGGATAAAAACATCAGAAGAAGTTATGGGAAAAATCCAAGAAATATATTTACAACACTTTGTCAATATTAAAGCCCGTTTCACGCAAAAAGTAGTCATGGACATTACATCAGAATCTATGGAAGAAGGTATAATTATTGATACCCATAAACGAGCACACCGGAACGCTGTTGAAAATAAAGCTCAAATTATGGAAAAATATTATTTTCCAAGTATGATGAAAAAAATTAAAAGAATTGTGAAATTATGTACCATCTGTAAAACAGGAAAATGACCGACACCCCACTGACCCCAAATAATTCGAGACTCCTATACCAACATATCCAGGGCAGGTAGTTCATATGAAAAGATCAAGGAAAAGCAACAAAAGGACATGAAATACCACAATAAAAAGAGAAAGGATTTCAAAGCATACATTCCAGGGCAAACAATATTCGTAAAAATTAACAAACGTTTAGGCACAAAACTTA
>NW_026882352.1:0-39901 GCF_032173495.1 Musca vetustissima
ACATTCTCTTTAATTATTATTATCTTTACATATTTACAATTATCTAAAGAAGATAATTGTATAAAGAAGATAATTATTATCTATACAAAAAAACAGAATCAAAACAAAAACAATTAGAAAATAAGAACAAAACGAAATTAATAATTTGACCTACATTTGAAAAGAAAATATTGTAAAAGAAAACACCCAAAAATCTCGCATGCGATATTTAGTGAACATATGTTTTAATTTTTTTCGTATTACAAACATTGAATATTTGTTGTAATCTGCCCAATGTGTCTTTATTTCTAGTTTTAAGATCATATATCCTAAATAATATGAATTGTTAAATTTAGACTAATAAGAGGAATATATGTTTGTATGAACTACCAAAATGCCTGAATAGTGATAATTTCTATAATGTGGTAATCTGAAATCAATATTGCAGTGGACAAGATTACCAAGGTTGGGAAGGGGTAACACTCAGGTGACATAACATCCCGTCATCATAAGTAAGTATTTGGTTAATGGAAATTGTTCGGGTAATGTAATTTGCTCTCTCATGAATTAAATGGCCCTATGTATTTCAGACCCCAGAACCACGCCTATCCGACAAGAGCTAGTCGATGAAAAACCAGCATGCCACTCCAGGTCTAAAATATATAGTAGTAAAAATCGGCATATAACAACATGTAAATTTTCCTTTATATAACCCCAAAGGAAGAATAACGCAATCAAACCACATAAGTATGTCAAATGAAATGCAGAAAGCTTAGTGGCCCACATTTACTAAATATAAGTTAAATAAAAATGCAATTTTTTCGTGTCAAATTTTATAACGCTTCACGGATACAACCACTCATACATAATAAGACGCTCGTCAAATCGTACTTCTAGAAAATCATTGTTGTTTCCACACCTCGAAATATTTGTCGGAGGCCCCATAAAGTATACATGATCAGATTTAGTAAGAGACAAACCATTTCGGTGGGCTCTAGGCGATATATAATCCAGTTTCGTATTATAAAGAAAGATGCATTAACCTTATGTCATGACTACTTGTTCTTTGGATAAGTTAGTTCAGCAAAAATATGCTTCTTCAAAATTCATTCAATTCCATTAATGTCACACTTCATACCCAAATTGTATCTCACATTGAACCTTATTTAAAAACTTCATTAAAAAAACGAATGCGCTTATTTGAAAATTTCATCTCACACTCACATTAAATTGAACATTTTTTACTTCGTACTTTAAAGTATTGCAAATATAAGCATTGTGCGGGCATGTTGTGTGCGGAAAGGAATATCCCGATATTTAGATTTTTATTTCCCACCCACAATTGGCCACAAGTCAGATATTGATTTTAACATCTGCGGTATACAATCATTGAGTATGCTTTTATTTTTATTTTATGCACCACAAAAATATGCTACTGTTGAAATAAGAGCAAAGGTCATGAAATGCACAGAAAAATATTTTTACTGATTTCCTCTTCCGCCTTAAATATTAAATGTTTATCATGAGTCATAAACAATATTCTAGCTATAATTGTGACTGAATATAATTACAAGCATCTCTATATAAAAAACATAAATGCATTAACGGGAACGTAAAAATATTATCATTTTGGAAAGCACCTTCAAACAATTTCGCATTTGATTGATGCTTCCCCGAGGTCAATATTCTCACATATTGACGCTTATAATGATACTGTTGTTTGTGCCACATAGAAATGTCTAACATGAGGATGTTTAACATAAATCCAGTATGAAGTTAATGTAATAATTCATGCAAAACGTTTATAATGAAAGACAACAAATTTGTATAAAAACAAACAAAAGTTTACGCCCAACACCACCATGTTTTGTGAATACTATAAGTGTGGCATGTCGTATTGTCGTTTATTTTCCTCTAGAATTCGGTACAACAAATTACAGCAACTTTAAATCTAAAAACTTTAAACAGGCGGACATAGACCTAATACCTAGTTTATGAGATCTGCCTCGATCAAATCATATTACAAACCTACAAACATTGACGTCTCTCGAACCATACAAATTCATAGTCATGACGAATGAATGATATGCGTCGATGAAATTGTATTATTTTAATTATTTCGTCTGCATAACCTAACATTGCCGACGACTAATTTGATTAACTTTCATCTACCATCAGTTTCTCATTATTTATTTCCTTTTACATTTAATTTTGAAACGATATTTTGGGAATATTACATTGCTTCGAATAATAATATCTTTTAGTAATTTACCACACTTTCCGTTTGAAATTAAAACTAAAAGGAAATAAGTGGAAAGACACGGACATTTTTGGAAAATCAGCCACCCATGATAAGATTTATTAAGATTAGAGCAAATGCTACTATGAAAACAACAAACACAAAACAATTACAGGAAATGTAATTAGCCTCAATTTGGTTGGGAAACTCATTTGAATTTCTCATTCCATTGACATTTTGAATACGCACGTCGCTTTTGCTAAACCAATGTGTCCAGTTTTTGACTACGGGAAAACCTTAGTTTTAGTTGGTGTTATACCTCTTAATAGCGTCTGGTGGGCAGCGATGGACCAACAAATTTATTTAAAACTATTGTAGATAGTCAAGAGGACATGCTGCTTAAGTATATGTGGAACAATTCGGACAACACCATGTAAGACTTCTTTAAGCTTTCAATTGATACCTAAATTAAAAATCAAGCATCCACTGGTTTGCAATCGAATCCTCAGTCAGGAATTTTAAATATGTGAGACCCATGTGCTAGCGGAACAATAGCAAGAACTTCCAAAACAGTTAACTGCAAAACTGCTCTGGAATACAATTTCTCGTTACACGGTCTTGTACAAATCATAAGGGTACCAGGTGATACAGAAATTTTAAGCAAAGTGAAGCCAGAAGTGCTACTAATCTGCACTATAGATGCGAACAATACTCGTTTTTCCATCGAAAGTTTGAGCCATACTTTCAAATATAATTAGCTGCAGAAAATTGTAAACGAAAAAGGTTAAACTATTTGGAAATATATAGGGTTATTTATTAGTCGGATTACATTCGATGTGAAAAATATAAGATATTCATTTGTAATGTACATTGTTTCCAGTGAATTTGTTGTCATGATTCGAAACATACTTCAGACATACTTCAGATTACAGACGCCCCTACCTAATTGTTCTTGACATATATTACATATGATTTGAAGCTGAATTTAACTTATTATTAGGTTCTGGGAAATCATTAAATTTCTTTTTCCAGGAATATATTTTTTGTGAAATAAACATTGATGTGATTGGTGAGAATATCAATAAAAGAAATTTTGTTAAACGTTCTTCGAATATATTATTATACTAAGATAATTAAATACAATCATTCATTCACTTAGTATATATACATATATTATCGTTCATTTTCTGTAATGTCACAACACAAAGTTATATTAAATATTAGAAACCAGTTATAAAACTATGATTTGTTTGCATTTGCGTACTTTAATTATACGACCATAAAGATGATTATGTCCTCATGGAAGTTTGGTTTAAATTTAGTTCACATGTTTTTGGCATATCATTCTAATGTCTTATCTTTACCAGTTGTGTTGTCATAGTGTTGGAGGATAAGTTGTTTTTGAATATGACACTATGAATAATCCAAAAAAAATATTATTTTCAAGTGAAACATGTCCACTGAAATAGAAAGAAAGTTTAACAGATAACGACAAACTCAGATTTGACTAATTTTTCGGCTATGATATTAAGGGATATGCTTTTTTATTAAGACATTATATTGTATAAAAAGCTTAACTTATTGCCTGATGTACGACTTAAAACATAATAAATCATAATGACGCCGGTGAGGAATTAATCCAGAAACATTAGGAGCAACTATTACACTGTTTCAAATTTTGCACGCTATGTTAATGCATATCACAATATTTTTAGCATAAACGTATTTCAATTCAAATTATTCCATAAACAAGAACCTAGCCCAAATGGCCATGAGCGATTCCAAAAACTTCTTTACATGGACTACTCCAAACGGAACGATTTAGAACGGTTTGACATACCGCCTTGCGTTGTTTTGCTTCCAGTGCTGTGAACCATCAAGATAACAAAAACTTGAATTCACTCGTTAGAAATTTTGTGTGATTGATTTCCACAGCATTCGACGGAAGTTATGACGATAATAGCGCGTCGATGAATATAAATCTTCCATTAGTATTTTAAATACTATGGCTCGTTTAGGTATATGTTAAATATTTAACAGTTTCTGTATATTGTATGCACATTATGTTACAAATACATATTTGCATAGAGACTTTATAATGTCCCCTCCCGTCTTCATGTGCTATAACTACCATATTTTAGATATTCATGCAATTTAAAAACACTTCTATGCCAAACAGAGCATTTACCACATATTGCAATATCGGATGCGTTCATATGGCTTTAAGGATTTACAGGGTGTTTGATAAATATTCATAAACCCAGAACAAATAAAAACTGCATTCATATAATTTTTGGAAAACTAAACAATTATGTATTCCATTAAAAACAAAAACATTTATTTTAATTTTTATTAGCTTAGTTTTTATCTGGCACCCTGTAAATTTTAGTTTTTTTCTCTATGGTCAGACATGTTAGTACAATTATTTCCTTCACACCACAATTTACATACAAAACATACAGAGTGTATCGCATCAGCATTGACTTTACGGAGATAATATATAATTGAAAATTTACGGCGTTCAATTTAGATGAATAGTTGTAACAAAATTTATTAAATAACATAAACATTTTTTTGTAATATGTAATCACATTTAATTCAAAATAACGGTAACTAATATATATCTTTTCTTTTGCTATTTATTATTTGAATTAGAAGTTTTCAAAAAGTTACAAGTTGTTTACAAAAGTAAAAATAGTTTTAAAATTACCACATAAACATAATTCGTCGTCGATTTGTTTACTCATCACGTTTTGTAATCATAAATTTAAACAATGAAACAAGATTTCATACAATTATTAAATTTGTGCATATCCAAAATTTTATCACTTTTTTAAATAATATTGACAAAGTTCCATGTGTTATGAACATGCTGTGTGGTACTTTTGTGGCTAATTGTAATTTTTGTAGTTCATAAGAAATACAAAAATATGAATCGCTTAGCAATACTCAAACCACATTTAGAACAAAACAACCACAGAGAAAAATAATACAGCAACATGTGGTGTGAAAAGTAAATGAAAGAAAGAATAAAACAAGAAAAGTTTGTTAGTCTAACCAAATTCCACAGTTTCTTTGAGGTTATGTTTGAATTACTCAGCGTACTTATGAATTTATTCGAAACAAAGACATAAGTATTACCTTAGAAATATAATTTTTTCAGAGAAAAAAAAACAGTACGGAAAGTAGTAAAGTCGGATGGGACCGACTATATAATGCTCTTCATCAGATGCATCCTAACAGACATAAAATTGGACGAACTTAAATATGTGATCACAGATTAAGAGTCGTCTGTTTTCAGTGGGACAAAATTGTGTAAATTGAAATAAAGCAAACTTGACACTAGATAAACGGAAGTAAGCCAATTTGACTCGAACCAAACCGTTCTTTTTTAAATAATATAATAATTATCAAGAAACCCATAGAAAACATTTTTATATATAAACTCAATTTTTATACTGCGCATTTACTAGCCTATATGGCGAGTAAAGGAGAAAGGAGTTGCAATCCAAACTTTGCACATCGTAATGCTTTTTCCCAAATCTGAATCATGTTCCATGTAAATGGTAAACATTTTGCTAAAAAATAAATGTGTGATATCCTGCGACATCCTACGAACTTCCCATAACCTAACCTTTTTAATAAAACCATATCGTGTTCGAAGGTGGAAATTATTGGTACTCTCCTTCTGGTACCTCCGCCACAAAGGGTCCGTGTTTTGAAAATGTGTAAGTATCTTATAATACGATCGGAATATCCGATTTAATTTAAAAGGAGTAAAATTGGCTCACTCTGTAAATCTAGTGTTAACTAAACTTGACACACATTAGGCCATAATCACGATAGTAACAAACAAAATTTTATGTTAATTCACCTAACTTTAGGTCTTTGGTGCACCATTTATTAAAAAGCGGACGAAATTATATATATATGATCTATATCTAAATCCAATTTCAACGAAAGATGCCACAGGTTACGTTATATTAACTTTGGTACGTTCTGCAACATTTTGTCTTTTGTGTACCATTTACTTAAAATCAGACGAAAGCTACATCAAAATCTGATCCTATTTCAATAAAACGTGACACACGTTAGGAAGAACTTACATCAGTACCCTGTGCAAAATGTGTTGCCAATCGACCTAACTTTGGGTATTTGGTGCACAATTTACTTAAAATCGGACGAAAATATATATGGGAGTAAATCTAAATATGAACCAAATAAACAAAATCATGGCACACGTTAGGCTATATTAACATCCGAAAGTTCTCCAACATTTTGTGACAATCGGCCATATTTTTTGTCTTCGGTACACCATTTACTTAAAATCGGCCGAAAATATAAATGGGAGCTATATCTAAATCAGAGCCGATTTTCAGGAAACTTAAAACACATCATTCTAGACTTAATTCAGTTCGCTGTGCCAAATTCCGTCGAAATCGAATGATATATAGGGACTTTGGTGCACTATTTACATAAAATCAGACGAAACTATATATGGTAGCTACATCTAAATTTACTTGGGATAAATAAATAAGCTGCGCCAAATTTCATGCAATTCGGATGATAAATGCTACCTGTACTTTTTCAAAAGAATACATAGACGGACATGCATAAATCGACTCAGAAAGTGATTATATGCATATTCTCAAAAGGAAGCATGTGTTTATCTCGTTTAATCTTGCCTGTTACAAACATATGTACAAGGACATAATACCCTGTACCACAGTGTGGTAAAGGGTATAAAAATATAACATTAATAAAGAAACATTTATGTGTATTACTAACTACTGATAAGACTGTTACTTATTCAAACAGATTTGCACATAACATACTCAATTAAGTACGCCGAGCCAGATTTAGTCGCAATCGGACAAACTTAATGTATTAGGTTCACCACTTAGATGAAATCACCAATTTCAATAGTGTTTGTCCTTGATCAAATGACTTGTGCCAATTTTAATATTCTTTAGATAATAAATTTGACCTGTACTATATGTATAAATCGAGTCAGAGAGTTATTGTATTATATCATTAGAAGCAAATATGGGTCCATATCTTTTCCTTTTGCATATTTATTTTTCGTAATTTTATTGTTTGAAAAAGAAAAGTCTCTCCTACTCTCAAAAAAGAACTTGCTTAGTGATTATTAGTGGAAAAGTACGCAGACAAACATAAAATTTTGCCGTCATCAAATATAAAATAAAATAAAAATAAAAAGTGAAAATTACATAATCAATGTCTTTTGTATTACACCCTTATAGTATGTTTTTAATACGACAATTTTATATCATAAACAATTACACATATTCCACTATGTCCACACAATATGTGATACGAATAATATCAGATTCGCACCACTCTCTACTGTTGTTTTTAAAGTACATAGTGTTTCAGATACATTTTAATATGAGTATCACTTGATGTATTTTGTAATGATGATCATTACGAAGCCTCAGCACTATTACAGTTTATGATTTTATTGTTTTCTTGGAATACTTTGACCCAGTTGAGTGTTCCTTTCGTTGTATAACACTTTTTACCTTTTGTCAATTGAGTACATTTATAGTTAATATATATTGAGGATATTAATATTTCCCCATGACCAAAAGTTATTATCCACTATCTTAAGTGGTCCAATGTCCTATAAAATATATGTCTTGCTATTAAAACTACTTTCCAACCCTATTGCCCTTGTCTATTAGGTTGTCTATTTAAATCATTTTAGTTTCGGCACAAACATATAAAGTAATTTTATTTTATGTTTTCCTCAATAAAAATTTTAACAAAAGAGAGGCCATACAAATAGGCTTTATCCATAGATTTAATTCACTGGCTATCCTGGATGTTATCCTCCAATATATAAATTACATTGCTATCCTGCAATGAATTAAACTGAATCAATAGTGTCCAAAAGTAATGCTAAGAAGAACCAAGATATATTTCTAATAAAAATTCAACACAGTAATATAAAATTTACTTTAGTATGAATTTATGTGATCTAATATTACTTCGATAAAACCTTACTATGTAGTTTAGAAGATAAATAAACAATACCATTAGTTCTTAATGTCTTTGTGCATAAGTTTGTAAAAGACAATAGGAAATGAGATAGACCCATGGTTCCTTTTGAGAATATGCATAGAATCACTTTCTGAGTTTATTTATGCATGCCCGCCAATATGAGCAAAGTACCGGTCACATGTATGATCTGAAATGTTTTTCCGATTGAAACAAAATTTCGCTAAGAGTACTGAAGTAAATCAAATTCATGTATATAAAGATCTGTTGAAATCGTTTCAGACATTGTTAAAGCTCCATACTATGACAGTTATTGGGGTTTGTTGAAATCGGTTCAATTCATATTTTCCACCGATCGAGATGACATTTTGCACAGTGTATTTTGCATTCTGCATACAAAATTTCGTGTATTAAATTTATATCATACTTTGGCCCCATTCATATAAATGATATATATATATATATAGTCTGTCCAATGAAGATGAAATTTTGCAGATTAGATTGCCGAATGACACACTTATAAAAGTCGATTCACTTATAGATACAGAGCGTATATTTAATTTCGTCTGATTTGATGGTTCTTCAAATATGCTACGTGGTTTACAATATAAACTTTAGGAACATCTCTTTAATATATCTGGTTTTAAAAGTGGATATCCATAGAGTTATCCGTAACAAGGTTTCATAATTTATAAAATGTTTTATAAAACTAAAAGAATAGTTCCATTCAATATACTAAAGGAAAAATTTAGTTCCTTTAATACTAAAATAATTCATCCAAATAATTTGATAAAACATTTCCATTTCCAAAAACAATATTGGGCGTTTTTTTCCTTTTTCTGTCAGGATGTCAAGATATTTTCATCATCATTTTGTTCCTACTTTTATCAACTTTGTACTTTCTTCAAATATAGGGCATGTCTGTTTTTTCACAAAAAAAGGATAGAAAATAGTAACATAGGGTTGTACAAACAGATGCAAAATTGTATTAGACAAGAGTAATACATTTATACTGAACTTAAAGTCTTTTTTGAAATAATTTTCATAGACATGGCAATAAATTGGCGAATAAAACATTATTTCTAAATCAATGTAAAATGTATAGTACAAAGTATTAAGTCTCTGTTGTTAAGAAAATATTGTATTAGATATTTGCAGTAAAGGTACATCCAAATATATTTATAACTTTGGGTTATAAAAATATAAGAATATACACTCTTTACCCAGTTATGGGTTCTGCGTATATTTATATACATTTTCCACAAAAGCTTTTGTTGAGGATTTGTGGGATTTAAGTTACTTTTCTCTAACAAAGATGTATGTTCGTTTTGACTAATTTGTCAAAACTGTCCTGTCAAACTGTTTGTCAAACTGTGCTGTCCTTTTATCCCTTACATTAATATGGTCTTTGCAGCTTAATATTTTCCCCTTCACCTAAAGGTTTTATGCTGAAGCTTAGGATAATAATGAAGGTATTACTGCCACAGACTATTTGCTGATTATTATGTTAACCCATATTTGCTTCGGTCTGAGATTGACAGATAAAATAAACTATTTAATGTTGTTGATTTTTAAAAATAAAGCTTTTGGTTTTATCCTTACAGAAGGTTATATATTTCCTGTTCAAGTTTGCAATTTAGTGGGAATCTAGTTGGAATTATTATATATTTTCTTACCGAAATAATGTTTATTTTAAAATCTTGTGAATTTAGTATAGCTAAAAAGGCAATATGTTCTAAATAGTTTCAAAATCAACCATGATGGAAGTTTTAACATTCGGAAAAGATTAGACATTATAGCCTACATCAAATTCTATATTAATAAATTTTTTGAGTAAAACATTTACCGGCTAAGAACTAGATATACATTTATTTTTGTCATTAAGGTTTTTCTACCACATATAATTACAAAAAATGATTTAGACAATTTATCTAAAACATCTAAATGTTAACTATCATTTGGTATTTTGAAGCTTTATTGTGTCTTAGGTTCTTACTTCTCATAGTGCATAATAAGTAAATAATCTTCCCCCATGTCTTTCGACAGTACGTGCGGCACTTGAACCTTGTCATTAAAATACATCATTTACATCGTATTATCCGTCAATAACATGAGAAGTTTAGAGTGAACAACAAGTGTTGATTCAGGATAAATTTCATGAAAGACACTCATGTCTATTAACACTGTCAAAGATACTGTATGGTATCACTTTTGTTAAGTACATCGGTTGAATGCCGCAATTGTTTAATTTGAAATTCGTTAGAAAGTCTAGTAAAGAAATACACAATAATATGTAGATGGAGCTTTAATATCTACAAATTGAAAATTGTGAATGAAATGCATCTCTTACAGAAAAGTGTCATCTACAATAAACTATTCCATATTTCTTAAAAAGTTGGAACTAGTGATGGCTTGGGTTAATTTCCATTATTGGGTCTGCCAATTAGTAACGCAACCGGTAATGTTAGGTGCCACTTGGTGCTTAATAATTTGATTGAACAAAGTTTTTTTTTTAAATAAACGAAATACAAATCTGTTATATTCAGAATTTATAAATTTTAGGTATTAGTAAAGAACCTAACTAATGAGTTGGCCTATACAATAACTTTTCGATAAAATACACGTAACATCATTGGAGGTCTATTGACATAAAATCTAATGAAATTAGATATGTGATCTATCCAGATACATAAACATATTTTAATCAATTTATACACATGTTATTCTAAAATCTATGGTGTATAATTTGTATGAAATCGAACAACATTACGTATAAGAGCTACATGTAAATCTGGATCGGTTGTAATGAAATTTGAATGCTGCAATACAAAGTCTGTCCAATATGCAAAAAATTAAATCAGAAGAAAATATATATTTATCTGATAAATATGTTTTTATAATTAGGAAATTTCGGAATTAATTTCAACAAAACTTAACACATGCCCCTTAAATGATGTGCACCTATATCTAAATCTGAACCGATTTGAACGAAACTTATCGTAGGTTATTATAGACTCAGTCCAACTAAGACGATATTTTGAATTTAAAGTCTTATGTATACACCAAGACATAATACCAAGTATCACAGTGTGGTGAAGGGTATAAAAAATGAGACATGTTATTTATCTTCTAATGCATAAAATCTATACTATATAAGCGAGGTGTACTCATACTCAACTATGTTTTGAAGTTATAATATTTTTGTAATACATTGATCGCAAATCTCAAACAAACACACTCATGATGATACACATACGAAAATTGAAGATCCATCCTATATTCTTCCATCAATAGCCATTTTACTAAATAGAGATTTATTCGAACACTTATAGTACTAGTTTCCAAAACCACTTACTTATCTTAGTTCAACACATAAATTAACATAGGTGCGAGTCGTTTCTACGGAAACAAATATTTGCATGGCCTGACAGAGCTTGGTTTCTGTGTAAATTAATTTTTGATGCAGCCCCAATTGTTTATACTGTAGGAGGCTTATGTGTCTATTTTATACATTTTAATTCACATTCAAAAAACCTAAGATCGATCGAGACTTTTATATGGGTGCTATGCCATTATAAATTGCTCCAAGGTGAAAATGAAATATAAAAACTAAAAAACTAAGGTTAAACCTTGAACAAACATATTCAGAAGCCAGTAAGGAAAGTAGTAAAGTCGGACGGGGTCTACTATATGATACCCTTCACCACTATGGGTATATTAAACAGGACTATTAACATAAAATTGGATGAAAACAAAATATGTGATATTTAAATGAGAATCTACCTAGATCTATCCATAAAGAATGTCAATCGACTTCAAACAAATATAAATAGGTCATCCGTTGGACTATGTCTGTACTTCTAGAAAACGCAACTATGTAATTCTAATGTCAATTTTGTACGTTGTGCAAAATTTGATGTCAAACTGACTAACATGAGGAGTTTGATGCCCAATTTACTTGAAATCGGGCGAAAATATATATGGAAGCTCTATCCAAATATTAAACGATTATCACAGGATAGGTTTTACTAATTTCAGAACTTTTTGTTCCTATTGATTCCTTGGTGCGTCAATTAATTATCAATCTATAATAAAAGGGAGCTATATCTAAACCTGGACCAATTTTCACGAAACAACGCAGACATCATTCTAGGCTCAATTAAGTACGTTATGCCAAATTTTGTGCAAATCGAAAGATATATAGCGACTTTGGTGCACAATTTACATGAAATTGGACGAAACTATATGTGGGACCTATATCTAAATCAGGACCGACTTTCATGAAACTTGGCAGACATCATTCTAAACTTAATTCAGTACTCTTTGCCTAAAATCGTGCAAATCGAAAGATATATAGGGACTTTGGTGCACCATTTACATGAAATCGGACGAAACTATATATGGGAGCTATATCTAAATCAGGACCGATTTTCACGAAACTTGGCAGACATCATTCTAGACCCAATTCAGTACTTTATGTCAAATTTCGTGCAAATCGGAAGATATATAGGGACTTTGGTGCACCATTTACATGAAATCGGACGAAACTATATATGAGAGCTATATCTAAATCTGGACCGAAACTTGACAGACATCACTCTAGGCTTAATTCAGTACGTTATGCCAAATTTCATGCAAATCAAAAGATATATAAGGACTTTGGGGCACCATTTACCTTAAACCGGACGAAAATATATATGGGAGCTATATCTAGATCTGAACCGATTTTTCCCAATTTCAATAGGGTTCGTCCTTAGGCCAAACAAATGAGCTGTGCATTATTTCATCCCATTCGAATCCTAAATGCGACCTGTAGTTTGTTTACAATTTAACATGGACAGACAGACGGACGGACATGAATAAATCGACTTAAAAAGTGATTCTATGCATATTCTCAAAAGGAACCATGTGTCTATCTCGTTTCCTTTTGCCTGTTACAAACATATGCACAAAGACATAATACCCTGTACCACAGTGTGGTGAAGGGTATAAATACGAAAAAATAGGGGCACCGTTTCATGGTGTCTATACCAAAAGCGTGGACAAATAGTGATAACGATTTAGTAAGTAGATTTGACACCCAACAAGAACTTAAAATATCAAAACAATCCGCTCTGTATCAAACAATGAGAGAAACAGTTATTTCGCTACCCAAATTTCGGTCAATATTGATAGTTTTTTTGTAGGTAGGTGTTTCACTCAAGGAGAATCCATGACATATCGGAATAAGATACACAATACCGAAAAATAGGGGATACCACTAAAGGGGGACTACCCTGAAAGTTGAGCCAAATGTGTTCTTAATCCAAAATAGTAAATTATTAAGTCAATTTCAGCAAAATTCCCAAATCTTCCCAAATTACTGATATGAAATGACAAAATGGAGGAGGGTTTGAAAATATATTGCAGCGAATGATTTTGGAAGTTTGTTTAAGTAATGAAAAGCAAACCAAATGGGGTTACCTTAGAAAATGGGCTAACAAAGATAATTTTTGGTAGTAACCCACAATACAGTTAAAAAAGTGCCCAAAATATCGAAATTTGTGGGTTACTCTTAGCGAGGCTATAGTAATTACAACAGACAGACGAACATTCCGATATCGACATAGAATTTTATCGTTAAGACCCAACATTCAGCAACACTTTTCGATTAAATTGTTCAATTATATTATTTGGACAAGGGCATTTTGTCTGATTTGTAAAATTTACTCCAACGAAAACACAATTGACTATTAGGCATCCCCTCTCAGATTATTGCATATAAACGAGATTTAAGCGGAGTTGACTGTGGATTCTTAGGTATTTTCAACTAAAGAACTTTTATGAATTTATTATCTTGAAATGTAAGCAATTTCAAAACGTAAAGCTATATGGACATTTGTCTGCAAAAACGTTTTTCGAACTCACAAAATAAAAATCTATACGAAATTGTGCCGATCAATTTCATAGCTTAAAGTTTTTAATAAATTTTGTTTTTGCAAAATAGTCAGGCTGAATCCCAGTTTGTTGGTTTTATAAAAAACAACTATTTATAAGTGGGGAATGTATGGCATTGTTTGCCGAGTGGTAAGGCAGGGAAGACTCTAGTTTCGGATCACGCTACTGATCCTCATCAGTTCCCTTTGTTTTTTGTTGGGATATTCTCCCCAGAATTCCCCACTAATAAATAGTTTTTTTTATAAAAACAACAAACTGGGATTCAGCCTGACTATTTTGCAAAAACAAAATACAAATGGTATCCCAAATAAACCGCCAACACTACTGTTTTTACTAATTTTACCTTAAGTTCCAGAATTATATTAAATAGTTCAAAGCAAATTAGCATTAAATTATTTACAACTTCATCGACATTGTCATACAACTATTCAAAAGTTTAACAGCCAACTAATTGGTTGCTTTCTTCTTATCCATTATTTAATTAAAAGTAAGTAGCATAAGTTCACTTCACAACCTTGAAAGTGTGGCATTGTATAACTTCTGAGATTTCGTGTAACAACATTGCCTTTGATAGGATGTTTTTCTGCTTTGCTGCGTTTCAAGACTTACTGATTATCGTCGAGAAAGTTGGAGCAAACAGTTTTTAATTATTTAATTTTACGTTTGAGTCGATTAATATTACAAAGCAGAATATAATGGCTTATGATTTTGTAATTTGCTAAGCGTGTTGAATTAAGGGAACCCCCCCCCCCCCCCCCCCCCCCAATTCTCGATTTTTTATTTTTAAGATTTTAAATGGGCTGGTAAATGAATACCAATGCTTTTTGAGGTTTGTAACTTTGCACATATATACTTGAAGATTTAAAAAGGAAGAAAAATAATTTACAAAAACATTTTGTTATTGCCTTGTTGTTGTCTTTTGTGATTAAAGAAAAGTCCATATTTTTAATGGCGGGCATGATAATTCCTTACTGAAACATCGGAATCCGAAAATTCCAACGGTGTTAGAAAGAGTACATGTCTGGCTCTCGTATGAACTAGGATTATTGACTTCGCACAACAATTAGCAAAATGGCGGAACTTTGAATTTTTTTTTTTTGGGAAAATCGCCTATTTTTGACCACAAACTAAGTTAAAAAATAAGGAAGATGTTCACCGATTGGCTTTATCATAGTTCATACGATAGCTATACACTCACAGAGAAACGTCCCAAGATTTGAAATCGATTGGGTTATTAGTTTTTGAGTTATCGTGCCCGCCATTCTCAAAAACACTGTTTGGAGAAAAACGCGTTTTAAGTTTGAGAAGCCCTCTTGCTGTACTTGATGCTTACACAATAAATCGGCTATATCTTCAAAAATTGTTGAGATTTTCACTTGAAAATTTATAGGGACATTCTTGAATTAGTGTAGGTTCGAATTAAATCAAAATTAAAAATTGAATTTTTTGAAACCGAGAATGGGTGGGGTCCCCTTAAGTCTAGAATGACGTGTGCTAAGTTTCATGAAAATCGGTTCAGATTTAGATATAGCTCCCATATATAGTTCCGACCGATTTAAGGTAAATGGTGTACCAAAGTCCCTATATATCTTTCGATTTGCACGAAATTTGGTATAGCCTACTGAATTAGGTCTGGAATGATGTGTGCCAAATTTCGTGAAAATCGGTTCAGATTTAGATATAGCTCCCATATATAGTTTCGCCCGATTTTAGGTAAATGGTGCACCAAAGTCCCTGAAAATCATTTGATTTGTACTAATTTTGGCATAGCGTGTTGAATCAAGTCTAGAATGACGTTTGCTACGTTTCGTGAAAATCGGTTCAGATTTAGATATAGCTCCCATATATAGTTTCGCCCGATTTTAGGTAAATGGTGCACCAAAGTCCCTGAAAATCATTTGATTTGTACTAATTTTGGCATAGCGTGTTGAATCAAGTCTAGAATGACGTTTGCTACGTTTCGTGAAAATCGGTTCAGATTTAGATATAGCTCCCATATATAATTCCGACCGATTTATTTTCGTCCGATTTTAAGTAAATTTTGTAAAGATCCACAGGTAGGCCGATTGACACAACGTACTGAAATTAATATAAATTAATCTCTGGCAAGTGTGCTTCAATCGGTTCAGATATAGATATTCAGATATAGATATATTGGATGAAATTTGGCATAGCTCATTTATTTGGCCCAAGGACGAACCCTATTGACATTGGGAAAAATCGGTTTAGATTTAGATATAGCTCCCGTATATATTTTCGTCCGATTTAAGTTATATCTTTCGATTTGTACGAAATTTGGCACAGCGTACTGAATTATGGCTAGAATGATGTGTGCTAAGTTTCGTAAAAATCGGTTCAGATTTAGATATAGCTCCATATATATAATGGGTATTTAAATTCGTCCGATTTCAGGTAAATGGGTACCAAAGTCCTAATATATATTTCGATTTGTACAAAATTTGGCATAGGATGAATTGTTTCGAAAATTGTGCGCTAAATACCCATAGCTAGGCCGATGGACTCAACGTACTGAAATTTATATAAATAAATCTCTGCATGTTCCCTAAATCTCTGCAGATTTAGAATCTACTTAAATACTGGTTAAATTTGTTGGTATATCCATTATATAACCCCCCCAGCATTCCGAAGCATTTTTAACACTCTGATTTAAGCATGTTCCCTAGTCCATTTTATATTGTTTGACAAACCAATTTCAAAACATTTAAATATAAATGCATGCATTTAAATATAAATTCATTGAACAACTAAATGAATATTGAATTCCTGGAAAATTAACAAACACACTATGGCCACAAAATATATTTACCTGAAATTTGGTCCTCGTTGTAGCAAATCTGGCACGTGATACAAATCATACTTTTACACACCACAATCTATTAAATCACTTCTTCTAACTAACACTTCTTCTAAAATATTAAATCTATTAAATCTTATAAATAATTCAAATGTACACAATGGATGTTTAGATTTCTTTGAAATAATAATGGGAATCAAAAATCAAATAAAAATATTTGAAAATTTTATTGAGTTTCGGTGAATTTTACTACACACCCCCACTTAAATTGAAATGATAAATATATTTAACCACCATAATAATCTTTTGGGAGACAAGCATGTGTGACGTTTCATATATCATTTGACGATACCCACATACAAATTTGACTCAATACCTTTCTAATCGTTTGCAGGTAGTTACTTACCGACATGACATTTGTATTCATAATCTGAAACGTGCTATATTTGGCAGATATGAACAAAGAAGTAAAAACACTAAGATGTGACGTTATTTGTCCAAGAAATAACCCAAAATGGATATTGGTGGGTGATGGCATAACATATTTTTGGAAAAGATGACAGATAATGACTTCGCCATTTATTTCATTTGTCAAAACGTCGTTATTTTAATGAACTGCAATATAATAGAGAATCTGATGTTATGCCTATATGACAAATTCGTTTTCACGTCTTAGATAATTATCGCTTTGGTTAGATCGGTTATCCGTAGAAAGCACAATATATTACACCAAATTAAGGTCAAGGAATAGAAAGTAATATTTAAGATAGAACTTTTAATTTGTTCACATAGATTTCCGCGTTTTAATACTCCCCTGTATTCGGAATATTGGGAAGTTAGATCACGTTTTTCAACCGAAGAGGCTGTAATTTCATATTTGATATTCTCATGAGAAAGCAAATGTCCCAACCAAAATGATTTATTATTTTGAAATTGGAGAAAACCAGTTGGTATGTTGAACTTGGATTTGATTTTGATATATATTTTCGTCTAATTTTATGTAATTGCTGCGCAGAACTACCACATTAAATCGGTTTAGATCTTGATATTGGTGCACAATAGAAACTATGTTTATTCGATTTACATGAAATTACATTAAGTCTAGAATGAATGTTATGTTTTGGTCTTTTGGTTCAATGGTCTTTCAATCATGCTACGTCAATAAAAACATTAGGAACATCTCTTATGCATATTTAAAGTTGTGAAGTCGTTTCGACATTTATTCTATCCTTACTGGTTTTTATTAAAAATGTTATAGACTCTTTTGTAAGTTCCTTCAAAACAACATGCGTAATATACACGTTTCATTAAATTTCGATTATATTTCTGAAGTTCATTTCACTCCTAACATTTTTTGTTCACATTTGAATTGAAAAAATGTTGCTATGACAAAATTTCCTTTAATAAACACATCTACATATAGAAAATTTAAAAAAAAATTGTTTGTTTGTTTGTATGTTACCGATAGACGCCAAAACCGCTGAACAGATCTTAATGAAATTTACACTGTATGTCGGGGCATGCCCTGAAAGTAACATAGGCTATATAAACTTTTAAAATTCCGCGTGGATGCGGAGTTATAGCATCAATAGTAAACATACCTCAAATTTTCTGAACATGTAATATGCGTTTATCTTAAGAACGGTTACAGATACCGTTTTCAAAATTTGACTGAATAACGAAGGTGTGAATACACACCATCCATACAAAAATAAGCATGGTACGATCAACGGAAAATGCACTTTTTACTGCATTTTTAAAATCTGCATATTGAAAATTTAAAATATTTTGTTTGTAGACTCTGAAAATGCCGAAAATGTTTACTAAGATTTCCACAGAACTTCATAACTTGCCCTGGGAATAACATATGCTATATAAACTTCTAAGATTTCCAGAAGATGCGGTATTATAGCATAGAACGTAATCATACTTCAGAAATTATGAACATGTAATTTGTGTACATATATCCTAAGTACGATTATAGATATTGACTTCAAACTATTGCTGAGTAACTTGAGTGTAAATACGCATCATCCACACAACATGACCGCTGAAAAGTGAAAACGCACACCTCATTGCATTTAAATCTATACGTAGAAAATAGAAAACTTATTGTTTTTGGACTGAAAAACCACTAAACAGATTTTACTAATATGTTCATGGTAAGTCAAGCGATCCCTTGGACGTAACATAGGTTAGATACAACTGAGGAGTAATAGCATCAAAAGTATTCATACATCTTGAAGAATGTACATATGTACATACATATGTCGAACATTTTCTAGGTATATCTTAGGGTAGCGGCTTAAAAATATGGTTGAGTAACATGGATACAAATACCCATAATCCGATGAGGATATATTTTCGAACGATAAGGATATGTACATATGTATGTATATTGAAATAAAAATTGTGTAAAATTGAAAAAAAGGTTGACATTATAATTTTCCATTTTTGTCAGTTTGTGAAAACAAGTTTATTTTGAACAAAACCTAAAAAAAATTTCTAATTTTACAAGTTTTGCAACTTTTTACTCGAAAACCGTCCCTGAACCCACAAAACTGGTAAAACATTGAATAAAATTTAAGAGAGCACAAAACAAAATGGCGTTCTCTTTGTAAACTTTTTACTCGAGAAATTTGGCCGAGTAAAAATAGTAAAAATGAATGCCTACTTCTGATTGGCTGTTATGTTGATTTTTGTTGATACACCACTCATTTTTTTAAAAAATACCATTTTGTGGAGGAGGTAGCAGATGGAGGTGATTGATTGTGTAAAATTGAAAAAAAAGTATTGACATTACAATTTTTGAATCACTGTTACTTTCCAAAAAAAAAAATGCGTTTCAAGAAAACAAAAATTACCACCATTACAGAAAACAGCATGGACATTTCACACTTTTTTGTAGTGTTAATGCGAGCATATACCAGGGTTTACCATAAAATACCAGGGTTTACCTAATTTTAAATTAAATTTAATAAATATTGCAGCTGTATATGGGAAATTACAAAATTCTTTTAAAATTCCATTAAAAAATTTTGAAAAATTTTTTTGCGAGCACATTTATGATTTTTGGTACATAGGTTAAGAAAAATGTGCTGATTCGAAATATGTTCGCGTTCACAAATTCGGATGCTGCGCACAAAAGTTATAGCGGTTTTAAATCTTGTATTTCAAATATAAATTAAATGGATTCCTATTCGTTGTAATTCGCGAAGTTCTTCACAAATGCTTAAACACCATTGTTTTCTTTGCATACTAGTCAAATCACACTGAAATACGGTTTAATAGTCGCGAAAAACAAATAGTAATATGAAGATATCGAAAAATAAAATAAATTAATTTTTGCATTAAAACAAATTTTTTTTGGAATTTTCGATTTTTTTAGTACGGTTAAGGGAATACGGTTTTGCCTTAATTTTCTAAAATATGCTACGCAAGGTGCATACGATTTTTATGCTCATCCGATTTCAGCAATCTCCTATAAAAGTGCACAAAAGGACACCTATTTTACCATTATCCCATTATCTGAATGCGCATCCTAATTATAAGAAAAATTCAAAAAACCATGGGGTATTCTGCAACTTAGTCACTGATCACATGTGCGTGCGTTGAGTAGTTTAGCCACAAATCAGGAACGAACACAAAAAACTCGTTGGCTTTAACACATTTTCACCCATTTTTTTACATTACCACCATCACAGCTTCCACCAAACTTATTATTTATTACCAATATTTTAAGATTTTGACAAGAACACTTCATTTTATAGAAATGAATTTAAATTATATGCAATATGTTCATATTTCGCGAGTTATAACTTTGCAAACCTCAGTTTCAAGGAATTTAAAAGATTTTTGTAATTTCCCTTATGTACATTGTTTATATTATGATATAAATTCTGTAGGTGGAATATAAGAGTAAAATGGATGCTTTCAAAGATTAAATGCAACTAAAAGAACAACAATAACAAAACCAGCAAAATTCCAAATTCAGCAGGAGCCAACTTTACAATGCCTTAAACCACTTTCGGTATATACAAGCGATGCTCCTACAAATCTTATTTTATCGTACAGTGATATATACCGATTTGATATATATACCAATCTAATGGCTTTCGTTGTATGTGTACAATATCATGTCGTTTACATCATAGAACCGGAAATATTTTTGTGGGATCTATAATTAAATCTGAACCAATTCCCACTAATTACTATACGGCCAAATATGATCAATTAAATGTGCTGTGCCGAATTTTTTAATATTTTTAAATCATAAATGCGCCCTGCGTTTCGTTTACAATAATACGTGGAAAGAAACATATACAGACTTAAGTGTGGTTCTATATCGTTTCCTTTTCCAAATATGTATTTCTTGTTGTAATTTGTAGTGAACAATTACACATACAGTTTTATGTACATCTATATAATTTTGAAATATTCTCCAATTTCTTAGCATTAATAGGAAAGCAGAATTTGCAGTCAGCTTCAAGACAAATTCCTTAGTGCCATTATTTAAAAGAATTCTTGAAAGGTGATAACAATAACGTGTGTTGACTCCGTTTCAAAAATATTGTTTCATCGCTAAGAATGGAGTGTTTCAATAGAACCAGTATTTGAAATTTGTTCATCCATTAGCAGCTGTAGCTCATCCCTTAAGATGTTTTATTTTTACGCAACAAAGAAACAGGATGTAAAAATGTTATGGTAGAAATTCCAAAAACAATACCAAACATATTCTAAGGAAATTTCAACCACTGATGTTTTCTAAATTGTGCATTTTGCTAAACAAAAGAGCAGATGTTGCGTCTGATCTTCGTAGCGTGAGATTATTTTGCGAAATCGAAAATCTTAAAGAACTCCATCATTAGAAGATTTTTGAAAAGAAATGGATAGCTGCTATTATTTTCACTGTTTTGGCATAATTGTTAAGAGCTATATAATATATACTCGAGACCTTTAATGATTATATTTTCAAGGATATTTTTTTAAGATTTATAAATGCCTACTTTAATACCCTTCACCACATTGTGGTACAGGGTATTATGACTTTGTGCATATGTTTGTAACAGGCAAAAGGAAACGAGATAGACCCGTGGTTCCTTTTGCGAATATGCATAGGATCACTTTCTGAGTCGGTTTATACATGTCCGTATGTCTGTCCGTCCATGTATTTTTGAGAACAAAGTACAGGTCGCATTTATGATCCGATTTGAATGAAATTTGGCACACATCACTAATTTAGCGCAAGGTATTATATAGTTACTTGTCTTTTGTTCATACATTACGGACGCAAGAATTTCTTAGTTTTGAGCAAAAAAATCAACAATGAAAAAAAAACGGAAATTTCCACGCAGTAAAGTCGACCGAAGTATCTCCAGTGTCTTCCATTCCTCCATTGACCACTTTTCTCTTTGCCTATTGTGTATGTTTTGGCAAATATTTATCGTCACACACATGAAGACGATTTATTTATATCTACTTATTTGCCTTATAAATCGAGGGCTCATGCAGAGCGTTCCTTATTCATGTTTGCTATTGTTTCTTCTTCTTCCCAACGATCAACATAATCCCTCCCTTTGGGAAAAACACAAACATCTGCTTATATTTTTTTCTAGGGTTGATTTGTCTGACTATCTTTCTACCTGATGAGAGTATAAAATCCGGATGACTAGCTACAATCATCACCAGTTCGTTTGCAACGATCATCGTGTACGGAACGTGTTTTTATCGCGATTTATTATTAGTTCTATACAAACTTTTGGTAAAATCTTGAAAAAATGGAACGGCTACAAAGTGAAAGGAAACTAGTGATGGCAACTGCCTCTAACGTTTTCATTCAACTCTTGGAAAGAAGCTGAAATCTTTGAGATGTCCCCTTGCATTCCTTTACAAGATGTTATGATGCCGTCTACCATGGTTGGACTCAACAAGGCATTCGAGACTATTTCGAAATTCATCGAAGGTCATTTTCCTTCCATTCATGATGCCATTGGAACGTGAATCTCAGATGAAAAGGAAATGGCTTCCTTTTTCGCGGTTTTATGATGTCCATGCAAAGGAAACATTCAACATGGGATTCGAGAGTGATTCGGATATTCTTGGATGGTTTATTCTTCCTTTGTGAGCTTTTGTAAACAATGTAAACAATCATCATAGCATTGAAGATTACCCTGATTTTGTATAATGCTCTGCATTGGAAACGTTAATCATCAAAGTTGTATGGTACAGACTCGTCCAAACAATTCGGCCGCTGTTTCATTTTCAGATTTTTTAAGGATAGGAACACCATTGTTTTGAGTTCCAGTGGATTGGAATTTCGGTTAGCCGGAAAGATAACATGGAAACACTTCAAAAGCTCTCTCTTTCCAACCACCAGCGAAACTGCATACTCTAGGCCGCTTTTGTAGGGATTTCCTAGAGATTTCAATGGCAAAACTTACTTATTCGTTTGGATGAAGAAATCCGAAACCGCTAAGATTCTTATTCAACGGATTTGGTATTGACCTTATATATTTTCGGAAACGCCGTCCTAGGAGTGTTTTCTACTTATGTATGGATTGAACGGTTTCCGTGGGCCACTACAGAAAAATTCTTCGGTATATATGGCGGTTAGATGCAAATCTTAAACACAACAGCAATAAATTTTGACTCGATATACCTGTTACAACTTCTATGGAGTTTTGAATTTATTTGCCTTTCAGTTTCGTGTTTTCGAAAAACTGTCCGACGGTGTTTTGGCGGTAAAAGCGGCGATATCTTGGCCGGTCGGTTATTAATTTTCTTACAACGGGTCAAAAAATTTAGCTTCACCTTCATAGAGATTCAAATAACGCGTGATTCATATTTTTATAATCCCCTCTTGGTTACACGTGATCGGAAATATCGATCGAAATAAAGAGAAACGTGTGTCGTTAATCTGTCGTATATTTCGTTATTCCATTAATTATCCAAAGGAGTCAAGGAGAAAATAAACATTTCATCGTAGCTGAGCTTAATACCACTTTGATGGCGCAAAATGCATCCTAGGGGGAATCTAAAACTCACCCAACTAAAATACCTATCTAAATCTAAACTGAATCATCGATCCAAGACCGATGGAATTGTGTCGTTCATATTTATCAACATTCCCGAGACTTTTGGTATTTAATGTGATTGTGAGGCTTCCAATTACTAAAGTATCATTTCTGCTTCGCGAGTTGTTTTAATTTCGGCATCATCATCCTAATATTAATGACATCACTGGTGTTCGCTGATGGCATCCTGAATACATATTCAATGAGAATTCACAAATTATTACGACTTTGGAAAAATCGGAATCCCACATAAGGTCATTCTATCATTCGTATGCTGTCCGAAAATTTAATTATATATAGAAAGTTAAATTAACATTGTCCTAGATTTATTATCTCTGATAAAATCTTCTGAGGACGTTTATTTTTCATGTATAAGTGATTCTACTTAAGGTGACGAGAGTCCTTATAAATAATCATGAAGGATTCAAGTAATTTTTGCAGTTGACCTAGTTATTATATTCAAATAATAAACCTACAATTCCTTCTTCAAATACTTTCACTTATAGTAAACTTAAAACTCGACGCTACCGTGGCTGAATTACAGGTATCATCAATATTCTTCATCACATCCTTAAATGCTCTTGGCAATTCTGGTGCAAACGTATATCTTCTTCAAGGAATCCTTTAAAAAAATCCTCCACCTTTGTTTGTTTTTTTGTATACACATTACAACAATTTGTCGCAGTTTACGAAGCATCAAGATGTACAGGTACAAAATTCGCTTTCAACTGCGCTCATCGTTGGCTTCTCCAAACCAGTTCACAACTTATAGCCGACTTTCATCACAAAAACTTCAACAACATTGAATTTCACATGTCATCATACTTGGCAGCTATCGTCAATACTCTCGCTTTAAGTACTAAGTACTTCTTTATTAAATGAAACACTTTGCGATTCTATAAATTACTTACCAACTTCTTACATCGTTACACTCAGCATCGACGCAGTTCAAGAGAGACATTCTCCACAGAACTTCAGCAACAATCAGGTTCACATGTCATCGTGGTTGGCAATTCTTTCGCATCAGCTAGATGAACATTTTGCGTTGAATTTCCAGCCCGAACCTAATAAAATTGAACCTAGAAATTTTAAAAATTTATTGGCATATTTCAATAATTTATTAAATCATTATTTTATAGTAACAATACTAATATAATAAAAAAAAATTCTGATATTAGGAACTGTGGATGTTCCTGATAAGTTTAATTAAAAATTTCAGTAGACTCAATTTGAAAGCCAAATAAAAACCATTTCCTATGAAAACTAACCGATAATCGCACAAATCACAAAATTCGAATAATGACGCCTAAAACACTCGATGTATCCTGTGACTTATCCGTCGTCGACCGTATGAAGCAAGATACCTATTATTTTTATAAACTCCCTCCCGAACTATTAATACAAATCAAGAGAAATGTGCGACGTCAGTAGTATGAAGAAAAACAACACATCGTCGCTTCTGAGCTAAATATTATCTCGAAGTCCAGCGACCCGTATTTTACATAATAAAGTTACAATAAAGACGTCACCGCTAAGGTAATTGTCGATTCAAAAAAAAAAAAAAACATAACATTGATATATTTCGTTGTCGATAATATTTCGTAGGATGACTGTTCTCCTTACAAGCAATGAAGTGTATTGCTGATTTTCTTACGTACGATTTTGTCCAAGCCATTTATAAATCGTCTCCCCTTGTGATGATCGATCGATAGAAATGTTAGTTTAAATTCGTTTTACGTGTTAAGAAAATAATTTCTAATCTGCAAATAAAGTCATCGATGTCGTCGCAACATATTCTACGATAGATAAGATTGTATAAAGTGTTGATGTTTTGCTTTATATAACCATTCCGAGGCCTCCGAGGCCTCCGATGCCTAATGTGCTGAAAGAGCTGGCATGAACAAATCTTCTGGGTATTGGTCATCAATTTCGCCTAAAAATTTCGTCACAGTAATGCTTCACACGCTTTAATCAATTTCAACGGAATCTCCACGAATAACTTCTTCAAGGAATTTGTCTCCAAATTCACCATAAATTATTTCAACATTTGTCGCAGCAATGTTCAACAATAAGCATTTTTGAGTATCATCAAGGCCGGCAGATATCGTCAACAATAATGCATGGTATTATCATCAATACTCTTGGTAATTATGCTGAGCTGGAGTCAGATTAGTTCAAATCATCAATTCACCCCTTAGAGCTGGCTTTCTTCACAGAACTTCAGCAACAATCAGATTCACATGTCATCATGTCTGGCAGCTATCGTCAATAATTTCGCATCACACATTATCATTATCAACTTTCAATCTACAAATAGGATTTCAACTTTTTCCATCGTTCGGATCAGATTTTGTTTATCACTTGGATTAGATTTTCATCGTGGGAGACATAGTCAATACCTTTCTATCAGGTATTATTAATATGCTGACACCGCGCTTTGATCTTTTTTCCTGTTTGAAGCTGACTCACTTTAAAACATAAGTTTACAACTAAGAATAGAATTTCTTCGCAGAATTTCAGCAACAATTACACTGTGCTACAAAATAACAAAAATTTTTTTTCAGGGGTTCTAATGTACCAATTCTGTTTAGTTGGAGTCCCTGGATCACGAAAATACCTTTGGTTTTTCTGGGTCACTTCGAAAATTAATTTTATAACGGTAAATATAGAGAAAAACGTGGTTTCATGGATTTTCCATTTGAAACTTGAATAACTTATTTGCTTTATAACGGATTTATATTATTCTTCTTACAAACAATTTTTCCTTTCAAACAAGATATATGTTTGGTAAATCGGTTGAGTAATTACAGCGGTTGAAATGTGGCATAAAATGACAAAATTTATTTTTTTCGGACTGTACGATGAAATTATGATATTAAGCCATATAAGTTTTATTATATTACGGGGAAGAAAATTAGCTTTCGAAAATGATAAAAATCAAAAAAATCGGTTAAAAAATGGATGACTTATACACATTTTTGTATTGAATCGAGCATATTAAAGGAAATATCAAATGTATCGTTTCCTGTTACAAACCGTTATGATTGTAACAGGCAAAAGGAGACGAGATAGAACCATATTTCCTTTAGAGAATATGCATTCAATACAAAAATGCGTATAAGTCATCCATTTTTTAACCGATTTTTTTGATTTTTATCACACAACCTAATTTAATTTTCTTCCCCGTAATATAATAAAACTTGTATGGCTTGATATCATAATTTCATCGTACAGTCCGAAGAAAAATAAATTTTGTCATTTTTGACTCAGCCAATCCTCAACCGATTTACCAAATATATATCTTGTTTGAAAGGAAAAATTGTACTCTTCGAAATAAAAAAAGAATAATATAAATCTGTTATAAAGTAAATAAGTTATTCAAGTTTCAAATGGAAAATCCATGAAACCACGTTTTTCTCTATATTTACCGTTATAAAATTAATTTTCGAAGTGACCCAGAAAAATCAAAGGTATTTTCGTGGTCCAGGGACTCCAACTAAACAGAATTGGTACATTAGAACCCCTGAAAAATGTTCGTGTCGCACAGTGTTATATTCACATGTCATCGTCTTCATTCGAACTGAATACAATTCTACCAAAACATTTTCAAAATTCATTGGCATATTTCAATATCTATTTTATTATTTTTCAAAAAAGTTTTTAAGGAATTCAGGAGCAGTGGATGTTCCAGATTAATAATCAATTAATAATTTTGTAGTAATACTATATTAATGAACAGTCATTTAATTTGTATTCAGATATCAGGAACAGTGGATGTTCTAAATAAATTTAATTTGAGTCAAATTAATTCTAATGCCAACTAAAAAACTGTTACGATTGGAAATCATCTGAAAATCACACCATTATGCAATTAGAAAAATGAAAACGTATCCATGCGACTTATTTGTCGTCGACAATATGATGGAAGATATTTTTTATAATTTTCTGCAAAGTTAGACGTGGTCCGGAATACCAATCGAAAATATCATCCGGAAAAAAATTCGTCGTCAGTAGTATGGACCGTTATTCTCACCCTTATCATTTGTCGTCAAGAAAAACAGCACATCGTCTCGATGAACCATTGCGGGTTCTTGTTATCACACAACGTCGCCCAAGTTATCTAATATTTTCTCAATATTGTTCACAAATGGTTGCCGCGTGTGATGGGCGTAAAACATTTTGGTTACAAGTCTTCTGTAGAGTCAGTAAAAATAACTCCTAATTGCCAACTGAAGTCGTCGTTGTCCTCTGCATCATCAACGAGTAATATGAAATCATCATTCTATCGTGGCTCCACACATCCAAGAAAAAATCATCTGAGTTAAAATTTCTAAAAAACTCGTCGTGATTATGAGTCAGCAAATAACTTTTTCTTCAAGGAATTAATCTACAGCTTCTTTCTCAAGACTTTCTCAAGATTCAACTCTATTTTATAGCTTGGATCAGACTTAATTCAAATCATCAGTAAACGACTTAGAGCCAATTTTTTGTTCAAAGAAATTCAGCAAGAATCATTTTTACAGGTCATATTGGTAGCTGCTATCGTCGCATCAGGCATTATCAACATGCTGACACCTCAATATTCTAATGAGATTCTTGGTGATTATACAAATTGGTTTTCAATGGCTGTCATCGTCTGTAGCAGATTTAGTTCAAATCATCTATTCACCACTTAGAGTAGACTTCTTCACCAAAACGTCAGCTACAATCAGCTCCACTGGTCATCATGGTTGGCAGCTACAGACAATACACTCAACGGCTAGATGAAATTCTTGCGTTTAATTCCAGAACAATCATCATTCGAACTTAATTAGACGCAATTTTTAACTGACATTCAAAAAATACAAATATATATAACAGCATATCGTTGTGACTCATTCGTCATTTTTGAACCACGTCTAGTTCAAGACATCGATTGAAATAAAGAGAAACGGTTGTCGTTGGTAGTATGGTTCGTCATTTTAACAATTTTCCAAAGGTGTCACGGTCGGTGGAAATTCTTTGGTTTGCAAAGAAACATAATTTCTGTTCGCAAATGAAATGGTTAATGTACAGAGCATATCCAAGAATGAGAGAGATGAGAGATTGTTTACCTGAGTCTTTTGATATATACGTAGTGTGACCTTTTTATAACCATTCTACAGAAATTTATTAAGTCACCATTTTATAGTAACACTACTACATTTTGTGATATCAGGAAGAATTGATGTTACATATAAACTTTTTAATAGAATCAATTTTTAATGTTAAATAATAAATCTTCTTCTATTGTAATAATGTGAGCCATCTCTTAACTGCTATTTGAAAATGACGCCTGAAAAATACCATGTATCCTTGCGACTCATTCGTCGACGTCAATATGATGTAAGATATTTTTATAATCTCCCGCATAGTTAAACTTGGTATGAAATATCGATTAAGAAGGGAGAAACGTGCGTCATCAGTAGTATGGTACTTTATTTTCATCCGTCTCCAAAGGTCTCCATGAAGAATTAACCGAGAGCATCGTGTATAATTTCTTATCGGCATTTTCAAATACTGAGAGAATTGTGGAGAGAGGTAGTCGTTCCATGTTGTACTTAGTATTTTGTGTTATGCCTATGTATCGTCTAATGTGTTGACGAGGCTAACTAAAGTATTCTTGGGAATCAATCCAACAATACCGACATTTCATCACCATTCCAGCAAATCGGACGACATTCTGAATACGCCATCAATGAGATTTCACAAGATATTACGACTTTGCTAAAATCGGAGATTCACAGGACGTCATTTATATGCTGTCAAAATGTTAACTATCAATATCATTGCATGTAAATGTGACTAAAGTCCTATGTATATCATCAGGACAATTTCGCCTTTAAATTTCATAAACATTCGTCGCGGTAATGCTTCAGGAAATGCCTGTATAAAGTCAACGAATATCTTCTTCACGGAATTAATCTACAATTTTGCTTACGTCTATTGGAAAATATCAACATTCGAAACTATAACAGCCGAATCGCAGGTATCATCATTCTTCAACATTCGTTGGCTCAAATGTTCGACACTTCCGCGCCTTCTTTCATCGTTTAGTTAAAATCATAAGTTCAACACTAAGAAAACTTCAGCAACTATCCGTTTTACATGTCATCACAATTGGCAGCTATGGTAAATACTATCGCATCAGCTGAGCGAAACTTTTGCGTTGGATTTAATGAAGCTCTTAGTTCAAATCACTTAGAGCCGACTTTCTTCGCAGAACATCAGCAACAATCTGATTCAATGTCATCATTGCAGCTATCGTCAATAATGTCACATCAGATAAATTGAGGTCTTGCCTTAAATTCCAGTACATTCGGCAGTTTTAACTCAATTTTAAGGAGGATTTTCTTCAACTTCCATCACGTACAGTTCAATAGATTTTCAAATAATGGCATGAAAAGCCAAAGTACTAGGTACAACTTCCATCTCTTTGAGAACTCCAAGACATTTAGCAGTGACGCTAACCACCAACTTGATCAACTAACAATTTTATCTAGAGGATGTCGGTTACATATTTTACATGTTTGGCAATGGCATATTTTCTCATCATATATCCACCAGAGATGATGTCTTCTTCAAAAGGGTGACAGCAAGGGTAAGAAAATTGAATAGTATTCCATTTTGCATCTTTTTGAATTTCCAGCTTAGGTTCCCCATTACTAGGCATGAATGCGCTATTTCTCTTGTTTGATAAAATATTTCTATTTCTCTTGTTTGATCAAATATTCTAACTATATCAAGTTCGATTTCTCGAAAACCTCTCTGGGCTCCATAATATAATAATATCAAATTTGGAAATACCACAAATCTGTACGGCCTTGTTTTTCAGAAGCATCAATCTTTTGCTGTCTCGTCACCGCTCATGTGATGAAAGTGTCAACTGACACTACTGTACTGTGCGGAAAACGGAAAATTTCAACTACAGTGCCGATTTAAAAAAAAATCTCAACCTCATCCTGTCTTAGGAGGGGAAATAAAAAATTATATGAAAAAAGAATAAAAAACGTTCACTCGATTTATATTTTTATATACTCCACTATAAGTTGGAATGTATATTCAATTGAATTCTACTTAAAATTTAAAGAAATTCATTGTCATATTTCAATTCTTATAAGAATTTCAGGAACAGTGGATGTTCCACATCAGAAATATATTAAGTCATCATTTTATAGTAACACTACATTCATTGACAATCATTTAAATTCCTAAAAATTTAACATTTTATAGAATTAATTTTAGAAGCCAAATAATAAAACGTATTCCATCATCCGCATTAAATCATCCGAATTAAAAATCATCTCTTAACTGCTATTACACACTTGCTATTACGTATTCGTCGTCGGGAATATGTTTAATATCGATTGAAAAGAGAAATGCGTGCGTCGCCATTAATATAGTTCGCTATGCTCATCATTCTCCAAAGGGGACAAGTAAATCAACATGCCATCTACGCTTAGCTAAATATCATTTCGATGAATAATCCGTCGTGATCATTGTATTTATTGTTTCCAGAAAAATTCTTTCTATCGGCAAACGAAGTCATAAATTTTATCACCTTTTTTAAAGAGTTTGAGGATTGTGGAGAGATACCGTCGTTACATGCATTATAATCTTTTGATCATAACTCTCGAAACTTCTGATGTCTAATGTGTTGACGAGGCTTAACTGGAAAAAATCCAACAATCATCATTTCCTGGTATCATGTACATTTGCGTATATCGTCAAAATTCTCGCATCACATTATTAACAAATGTCTTGGCCATTCATTACCTAAAATCAATGAATAACTTCTTCACGGAATTAATCTGAAATTTCGCCTCCAACTATTGCACACATCGACGCTATTACACCTGAATCGCAGGCATCATCAATATTGTTACATCCCTTCCCAAAAAAATATGGTGACAGTTTTTGTGCAACCGAATGACTTCTTCAAGGATTTCGTAAAAGAATGCACTCACCATTCGTTGGTTCAAATGTTCGAAAGCTTCTGCATCTATTACATCATGTTCTCAAGGCTCTTTATGATATTTTTTGGATCCAGTGAATAAATTCTGTAAATAATTGGATAATTAATAAATTAATAAATTCCTTGTAGGAATTATAGATTATCGAATCATTTCTGTCTATAAATGATACCCTTGATGATTCCACAAATTTGATTTCAACTTGTTTCGTCGTTTGGAGTAGACTTGGATTAAACCATCAGTACACCACTTTGAGCAGACTTTATTCACGAAAACTTCATCAACAATCAGTTTAACATTTCATAACAATTGAAAGCTATACTCAATACTTCCGCATCAGCTGCCTGAAAGTTTTGCGTTGGATTTGATGATGCTCTTGGTGAATCTACAAATTCGCATTCAACTTGTTTCGCCGTTCAGTTCAAATAATCTGTTCATCACTTAGATTCAACTTTCTTCAGAGAACATCAGCAACTATTCGAATCATATGTCATCATGGTTGGCTGCTGGCATCAATAATCTCACATGAGCTGCAGTTTTAATTTCATTTTACGTATACATTTTTTCAACTTCCATCTCGTACACCACAATCGATGTTCAAGAAAATGACATGGAGTCTAGGTGCCCAATATAAAATCATGAATTTGAGGTAAGAAAGTTGAATAGCATTCCAATTTTCATCTTTTTGAATTTTTAGATGATGTTTCCCTATTAATTGTCTTGAATGCGTGTACTCTTCGTTTGATTGAGGATTAATAATGGATATCGAATCTTCTAGCAATTCTACATCGAATTATCCATCATCGAATAAAGAAATCTCGTCTTCCTTGTTATCAAACTACTTCGGAAATACTAAAAATTTCATAAAATCTGCAAGGCTTATTTTTGAGGAAATAATACTTTAAAGTTCCCATCAAAGTTCCGGCGCAAAATGTATCAACTAGCTTCAAATATTTTGATTATATCAAGTTCTCTTTCTCGGAAACCTCTCGAATTCGAAAATCAAATCAAAAATCCCCACTTCCTACTTTTTCAGGAGCAATTTTTGCTGTTTCGATGTGATGAGAATGTCAGCTGACTTCCGACTCCATCAATTTCGATTAATCATAAACATATCTGGACTCCAAAATATCAACATCAAATATAGAATTTGGAAAACAATATCAGCGCCAGAGATGGCCTGTCAGAAACAGTGACATAAATGACATACATTTCCGACGTATAATACATACGTCAGAAACGTCGGAAACCTACCCAAATCCATTAGGTTTTTGACAAAATAGCTATTTCCATTAATCAATTTGGAAATTACGCAAGCTTTACTCAAATCCATATAAAATTTCAAAATTTGCTTCTCGAAAAAATTTAAAAATTTTTATCAGTTCTAGTAAGGAATAGTCAGATATATGTAAAAATAATATATATTCTTGAAAATAACTGTATATGCTGATAATATTGATATAAATGACGTTTACTACGTTTATTACATTTTATACAGGTATATGACGTTTCCGACGTTTACACCTTTTTGACAGTCGAAAACCTAAAAATTCGTCACACGGACCATCCCTGATCAGCGCCAAGAAGAAAGCTTCTACTGCGGTCCATATATTAAACATCACGTCGCGGAAAAGGTCCTCTAACTTCATCAGACTCCAAGTCATAATTTTGACAATGGAGGGTCGTTACCCATGCTGACCTAGATTCTGTTGCATTATTACTAGAATGCCAATTTTTCAAAATCATCTCGACCTTATTTGAAAAAAACGTTTTTTATATCCACCAGCATATTCACGGAAGACCCCATAAAGTATATATATTCTTCATCAGTATAAAATGATATGCAATACTTAAGATAAAGCTTTGAAGCATATATTGCTAATATTCCTAATTCCTACGATCCTACGTTCAAATATTCGGTATTATGGGAACACTTTCCAAAGAGTTTCGATATCAAAAATCGGGACGACGGAATTAAACTTCTTATATCACTTTTTGCATTGCATGTCAAAGTTTAACAGCCATTTTACAGGATTAAATGCCGGAATACTCCGAAATAATGGCAACAAGTCAATTTGATTCCCGGAACAGTGGATGTTCCGATACTAAATTTTGAAAATTCTACTTAGAACTCAGTCCATCAACTACAACTGAGTACTGAGGAATATAATTCAACGCTCCTTCGAAAAATCGCCGGTTTTTTATGTAATTCTCAAGTAAATTACAATTTCCTACGGATCATCAACTTTGAAAATTACAATAACGGAAGACTTAAGACTGCAACTGGAAAATGTCAGTTCATAATTTCATCCCGGTCGGACAAATTTTGGATATTTTGTGTACCTCTGACAGAAAATCGGATGAGCTATATTTAAATTTGAACCGATTACAAAAAAACTTAACACTATTTAGTTTATACTCAAGGCTGTGCAAAATCGCGTGTCAATCACGCAAACGTGAGTCTTTGTTGCACCAACGTTAAATCGGCTAAAGAATATATATCTGAACCGACTTCCTCAAATTTCTATAGTGGCCTTATGCCAAATAAATGAGCTGACCTTAATTTAAATAAATTCAATATAATCTACTTTTATAATATTCCAAAGATAATAAAACAATTCACACACAAATACCACAGGGGAATTCTTAAGAACGTATATTCGGTAGCATATAATAAACCGAAAATAGGAATTACCAGTCAAAATAATCTCACCGTCTGTAATTATGCATGCCAATAGGTAAAATGCAATCCAAGCCTAATTGCCAAAATGGTTAATCCATTTTAAAATAAAATTTACCTGTGATGGAATATGGCGCCCAATATATTTTAGGTAGAAACGTATAAATACTCAGTAGATGCTAGATAAGAAATGTATTTATTCTTTAGCAGTGGTTGAAAGAAGTTGTAAATTGTTTTCTAATTACTCATAATTTAAAAATTTACATTATAAACTAATTTGTAAAGAGTTTATTTTCAGGAATATTCTCGTAATGTAAAATCCAAGTTATACAACCGGATTCAAAATGGAAATAAAAAATTATTTTAATAAAGAAGTACTTGTGGCATTTACTAATTGAATACTTCGAAACTTGGGTTTGTATCCCTAACACCAACTACAACTTTGTTGAAAACAATCGCCTCTGATAGACATTTGTTCGGAATTATCATCAAAATCAATAATACATGTCAATGTGCGGGCAGATTACTCTCAGAAAATATTTTTTTCTCACTAAATACTAAATCATGAAAATATGATATCAAATAATTTTGATTTTACTTTGAGAAATTTTAGATAAATTCATTCAACAAAACATTTTTTATCAAAATATATGATAGCTGTCTTAGAACATGTTGGAGGGTTGGAAATGTTCTTTAAATATTTAACAATCAGTTGTAGGTAAACATTCGGACGCCTTCGAGGATAAGAAAGTGGATGGTTATTATTGCCGATAAAGAAACGACGAGGAAGGCGATAAACACGAACATTTTTTGCCAGTAAAAAAACAGTTCTCGGTGGGGTGGTGTGGTTAGTTCAATTAAAACCATCACCGTAGATGTACGTTGCTCGTCGTGGTCTCAGTTTCTGATTCGGCACTAACAAAAATGGTACTCAAAAGCTTGAGGACAATAAGTGTCCTCTATATGACAAGCTGGCATCCTCCAGCTACATACCAAGGACTTGAATCGGCGTCGTATGTGAGAAGCTCCAACATGATTCAACAACATGAAATTCATACATCGAAACGGCCATCTCCTGAAGAATATAACTCGCTTCGCGACAATTTTTACCGCCACGAAGAGTCCAAAACTTTTGGAGCTGAAGTAGAGTTGACTCCACGAGAGTTGGAAGCCAATCATACGATTATGACCCTTAAGACCAAGGAGTATGAAGACGGAATGATTGCTCCTCGTTTGTTTACTCCATCACAACACTTTTTCAAAGTCTTAGATGATATCAGACAATCGCCGCTCTTTAAATTAATTTCGAAGATGCCAAAAGGTGGAGTGCTGCACGCACATGATACGGCTTTGTGCAGTACCGAATTTCTTGTGACTCTTACATATCGTGACAATTTTTTGTTTGCTTTGATAATACATCGAAAACAATCGTCGGTTTAAGGCTTGCAAAGGTGAAGCCAGAGAAGAGCGATGCAGATGCTAATTGTACTTGGGATCTGATGTCAAAACTCCGAGAAGCCAATGGCACTGAGCACGTCGACCACATCTGACAATGTATCCTGTGGAAAAATTCCCAGATAACAATGAAGCGTGGAAACGATTTATGAGTATTTTTCGCCTCTTAGCTGGTCTTTTGTTCTACGTTCCGGTTTGGGCCGATTACTATTACAATGCCCTAGAGGAGTTTTATGCCGACGGTGTTCAATATTTGGAATTCCGTTCCACTTTGCCGTCGTTATATGACTTGGATGGCAACGAGTATCCTGAAATCTATACGGTCAGTGTTTACAAAGAAACTTTGGACAAATTTATGGCGGCAAACCCAAATTTCATTGGATCAAAATTAATTTATGCTCCAACACGTAACATAAACAACGATGATATGGAGCATTTTATAAAGACCTGTATCGAAATTAAGCCAAAATACCCTGACTTTGTGGCGGGCTTTGATTTGGTGGGTCAAGAGGAACCCGGTCGGCCACTGAAGGATTTTATTCCGCAACTACTAAATATGCCCGATAATATTGATTTCTTTTTCCATGCCGGCGAAACCAACTGGTATGGCACTGCCGTCGACGAAAACCTCATTGATGCCGTCCTACTGGGAAGCAAACGAATTGGACATGGTTTTGGCTTGGTTAAACACCCATTGGTACTGCAAATGATAAAGGAGCGAAATATTGCCGTTGAGGTGAATCCCATATCGAACCAGGTGCTTCAACTTGTGTCAGACTTCCGCAATCATCCATGTGCACATTTGTTCGCCGACAATTATCCAGTAGTCATTTCCTCAGATGACCCATCATTTTGGAAGGCCACTCCGTTATCGCATGATTTCTATATTGCCTTTCTGGGTATTGCATCTGCCCACTCTGACTTGAGACTACTTAAGAAATTGGCAATAAATTCGATCAATTACAGTTCCCTTTCGCCCGAACAGAAAATCGTGGCACTGCAGAAGTGGCAAGCCCAGTGGGATGTCTTCATTGCTGAGGTCGTTAGTGGCGACAATAACAACAACAACTACAACACACAAAGAAGATTGTTAGATATTTTCAAATATACATTGGTTTAGTTTAATCAAACAAATTGTGAAAATTATATAAATAAATTACAAAAATGTCCTGCATAAAATAAATTTGTTTCTAAAATTTGAAAATATGTATATATAATACATTTGTTGTTATCTTCCCTCAACTCCAATTCAATATTTCCAAATACAAATATAGTGAAGTGGAAAAAATAAATATTTAATTTTCGAATAATTCGAAATCGTTTGAATTTAATACTATTTCCCAATAAAAGGATTGTTATGTATTCAAATCATAAAAAAATGATTAAAATTCAGTCAATGACCTTGAGAATTGTGGTTAAAACTTCCGATGTAAACCTAAAAGGGTGGGATATTTATATAGGGCATATTACAAATAAGTGAACCTACGCAAACAATGTTTTTATACCCTACACAACTATGTTGTCAGGGTATTATAGCTTTGTGCAGCCCCAAAAGTTTGTAACGCCGCGAAATATTGGTCCTAGATCCACCTTTAAGTATACCGATCGTCATATCTCGACTAGCTGAGTCGATCTAGACAATCCGTCTGTCCATTATAATTTGTATACACGATACAGGCCACAGTTATGGACCAATCTTCACAAAATTTTGCATGTAGGATGGCTTCTGGCCAATGAAGACCCCTATTGTTTTTGGAAAAGATCGGTTAATATTTAGGGGATGAAATGGACCAAAAACCTTATTTTTGTCGGTTTTCTGGTCACTGCAGAAGTCGCAATTATGGCCCAAACACCGCGAGAAGGGGAACGGGCCAAAGAATAAGTATGCCTGTTTTGATAAAGATCGGTCAATATTTAGCGGGTCAAATGCACCCTGACTTTTGTGTGAAAAACTACAAAATTTGTATTCTATGGGGTATATGTTTGCACCTGATAGTATGTTCAAGAGGAGTGGTTGACCTTTAAATTGATACCAATTATATTGTCGTATGTAATCGGACTTACACATAAATATTTACAGGTGCTTACGTATTCATATATTATTTAGTAACCCATTACCATACTAGAGGGCGGAAATATAGCGCTGATCGTTTTGAAATTTTCCATGAGGTTGAAGTTATGGTCACCGACAATGCCTATAATTTTCGGTGATGATCGGATAATAATTGTGGGATGAAGTGGTCCGAAAACTTTTTTTTGTGCTTTTTTCGAGTCGATCTATAGGCCAAAATTGAAGGCCGAACATCACAACACAAACCAAAAAGAACACTCTGTGCCAAATTACAGCCAATTTGGTTGTAAGATGTGTCTGGTTTAAAGATATATTGTAAACTACTGACATATATATATATATATATATATATATATAATATACAAAAAATACCTTAAATCGGGAAATAGGAATATATGGATGCTATATAAAAACTTGGACCCAGGGACCCATTTTGGATTTCTATGTTTGCTTTGACATTAAAAACATGTATGCAAAATTTTTGGCCGACTATGTCAAGTGGTTCCGCAGTTAATGAGTTTATACCCAATTTTTGTGTAAAAACTCGGGTATTTACCCAAGTATTTACCCACGTATTTAAAGTATCGTAAAACCATCCATTCTAAATCGATTTGATAACAGAAACCCGGAAATAGGGTGTAAGATGTTGTATTACCGATTCAATATAGTAAATACCCAAATAAATACCCACAAATGGGTATTTACCTAATTTACCGGGTATTTACCCTTTGGGTATTTACCCACTGCCCATCTCTATCTATAAATTTACTTTTGTGGAGCACTACAAAACAAAGTTCCACGATCGGTATTTTTACTTCAAAAGTTGGCAACAAAATCTGCTGGCAGGCTGGTTTGCTTCCACTTCATCATTGTTTCTGATTCATTCAAAAAATCTTAAACAATAAATAAGTCAAAAGGGATGAACAAAGCATATGACAGCTGGTATATTTATAAAAACCATTTCAACCACTTCTGGCTAACAAAAGAGCATTTCGAACAATACCTATAATAATCGTAATAAAACAAAGAAAATTGTCTTGAATGTGCCTAAAAATCCTGTTCGCCTATTAATCCAAGACAATATGAACATTTCAAACAAATGGCCATACCTTCAGTGACGAGAAATCTGAAATCCATAAAAGATCCAAAAAATTTACTTTGTGCGTCATAACACAAAACTATTTGTAGTAGTGGCACCACGAATTAGTATTTTTTCAAAGTAATGTTACTTCTTCTTCTATTCAATATTTAGATAATAATACTAGGCGAAAATATGTTGATCCTTATCGTAGTGTAAAGGAGCAATCGAGGTTCGCGTTCAAAAGGTGTTGCATCAAATACACCATGTAACCAAACCAAATTCTTTTTTTAGAAATTTTTGAATACAAGAGTAAAATTCACACGATACTGTTTGTGAGATTCTCGCACAATATGTCTAAGATATGCTTTGGAAGGACAATACATCAAATAAGTGAATTGTCATACTGTTTTGATTTTTTTATATTTTTTTATATTTTTGATCAACATTGCGTTTGTATTGCTCATAAGCTAGAAGAGGATTTCAGGATGATGTTCATTATGATCGAAGGACATAATTTACCTCTTATCTACATCTGTCGTTTTTGTGAAATGTACCACAA